>NW_024081170.1:871076-891888 GCF_003009895.1 Hyaena hyaena
GTTAAAATATCTTGAAGATGAGAATATTAATGAATAATGTTTGACATCTCATACAGTCAAATAATATAATGGGTCAGGGTCTTTGCAATTTTAGGATGCTATTGTGCTGTTTGAAATAATTTTACTGACTGTCAACTATCTTTATATGAGGTCTGAGAAGCAATTTTAAACATTTTGAGACTGTGTAGAAACATGGATTATGCTTAAGTGGTAATCACAGAATTGAGCTAGTCCACTTCAACCAAAATATATAAATGAGGTGCCCAAACATTTTTTGATAGGAAGGATAATTTACTTGCAGAGATAAGCCTGTTCAGTTCTAATAGGAATATTGATAAGAAAAAGTCAAAGCATCTAGAGTCTTAATAAACAGAAATTTGGTAAGGATCATACTGTGAGATAATTGTAAGACATATGGCCATTTAACGAGGAAAGCTATTGGATTCTATACACCAAAGAAATTAGTTTTTCATAGTGATAGGTCCTCAAATAGGAAGCTTTAGGGCAAGAATGTCGTCAGGTTAGATAAGTAAGTCAGCTCACAAAGCTGGGCTGAGCCTTCCCAGAATAGTATCCTTGTTCTTTTTCCTAATGAAAGAGGAATGAAGTACCTCTGAAGTTTAGCATTCATTCAGGTAATCCTGAGAACCCTTCTAGATGAGGTCAACATAAGACTCTTCAGCAGGAATGAGGCTCTAAAATGGTAAGGCTGTAAGATGGCCTATATGAAGGTTAGTTATAAGTCCTCAAGGATGATTTCAGGCCACCCCTTTTCTAGAATTTTTAGGAGAAACCCACATCAAAAATTATAGATTTATTGGCATAAAAGCTAAGGACTGATAATGTCAAGTATATTCTGAACATAATATTTATCATATCCCCCCTTATAATGTATAGTTATATGTTGATAAAGAGGAAAATTTCTATATATTGGGTGTATATATATATATATATATATATGTATATATATCATTGGGTTGAGTGGTATGGTAAAGAATAAAGACTGACTTATTCCAATAAAATATTTGAGTAATTACTGGTTACAAATATATAATTTTTCTAAGACACCATGTATCCAATAAAAATATGATGCATGGGACATGTGAAATTCTGAATTTTCTAGTAGTCACATCAAAAATATACAAAGAAACGTGAAATTATTTTACAGTTAAACAGTCTCTATTGAGATAATAGTAAGTTTGCATGCTGTTTTAAGAAATAATACTACATTGACTGGCACCTGTGTGGTTAAGCATCTGACTCTTAATTTCAGCTCATCTTATGATCTCATGGTTGTGAGATCAAGCCCCGAATTAGACTCCATGCTGGATATGGAGCCTGCTTAAGATTCTCTCTGTCCCGGGGCACCTGGGTGGCTCAGTCGGTTAAGGGTCCGACTTTCGCTCAGGTCATGATCTCACGGTTTGTGGGTTCGAGCCCCTCATTGGGCTCTGTGCTGACTACCAGCTCAGAGCCTTGAGCCTGTTTCGGATTCTGTGTCTCCCTCTCTCTCTGACCCTCCCCTGCTCACGCTGGCTCTCTGTCTCTCAAAAATAAGTAAAAAACATTAAAAAAAAAAAAAAGATTCTCTCTGTCCCTTTCTCTCTCTGCCCCTCCCCTGCTCATGCATGCCTGTGGGTATGTGTGGATGCGCCCTCCCTCTGTCAATAAACAAAAAATGAAGAAAAAAAAATTGCATTGAGAACTCTCTACCCTTTACCCATTTTCCCCACAGATAAGATTTTAATAACCCTTGAGTATAGTATCACAACTGAGATATTAACATTGATGCAGTTCATCAGTCTTATTATTAATTTCCCAGTTTTACTTCTATTCGTGTGTGTGTGTGTATGAAAGAGAGAAAAAGAGAGAGAGAATTTAGATTTTTTTTAGTTTTGTCACGCATCACTTCATATACCCACTACCACAGTCAATATAAAACAGATCACCATCAAGTTTCTTCCTACTGACTTTTTACAACCACAACCATCTTCCCCTACTTCCTGTGTCCCACATCCCTAACCACTTGCAACCACTAATCTATTTTCCATTTCTATAATTTTGCCTGATAAAATTAGTTTTAATGACATTTTATTTATCGTAATATATCTAAACCATGACCATTTCAATGTATAATCAGTATAAAAATATAAATGAGATATCCTATATTCTTTCTATAATCTCTACAAGCCTTTGAAGTCTCAAGTGTATTTTATACTTGCAGAGCATATCAATTTACACTAGTGACATTTTTATTATTTGGTAGCCACGTGTGTCTCGTGCCTACTGTATTAGCTCAGGCCTCAGGGATAAATGTTTGTCCTTGAGTTGTCCTTCAGTGTAGGTTTTAGATTCATGGAAATATAGAAGGCTGGGTGTATTTGACACTTGGATACAACCTGAGTATTTATCATTGAAAGAATGGTGAAGTAAAATATTGTACAACACCTTAGGGAGATATTATGGGTGTGAAAATTGTTTACAAAGAAGACAAAGTAAACTGATGGAGGATGACCAACAATCACATTTGTCCTGGGACTGAAAAGTTTCTTGAGATGTGAGATCTTCATTGCTAATAATCTAATGGGAGCCCTAACTTGATGGGGAAAATTCTAAATATAGTAGAAGTTTCATACGTATGTAAATAATATATACAGTGCATATATGTATATATACATAGATATGTAAACTTTACATATGTATTATATATATTATAAAGAGAATGACAACACTATTCATTAAAAAGTATCTTAGAAAAAAACCTGTAGATAATCATTTCTTAAAATTCAAGCCGAGGTATAAGAAAACTGAACTTTGCAGAACAGGCATAGAACTGAAGGGAATTTGGGGGTGTCTCGGTTTTTTCATTGTAAAATTACAAATGGGACCAGATGATCTCTAATATTCCTTCTAGTTCTAAAATTATAAAATAAATAACCCCAAAATTACTGTGAAAAACTCTAGAAGTGATTTCAATACTTATAAAAATGTTCATGGAAGATGTGGGAAGTAAATATTACTTTGAAAGATAGGAGAATTTGGTCTGGGTGAATAGAAGACAAGAAGGTACTCCCAAGCAAATGAGTAGTAGTAAATTTAAATCACATCAACAAAAACAATTGAACTAACATCCTTATAGGGAACACTTAAGGCAAGGAAATTTATGTGTTTTTTTTTTTAATTTTATTGATCACCCTTAAAGTATTCCTCACTGTATTAATAACTGAGCACTTTTCATTTGCCAAAAACATTATAAACAGAAGTTATGAGTTTAAGAGAAATGATCACTTTTATTAAAGTATGCTAGTGTTCTACATTGTATATTATTTAACACTTTTATCTGATATAAACTCTAGGTAATAAATAGCTTGCAATGCTGGTGGGGATGTGCAGAGGGGAAACTTGCCTTTCATCATATCCATTGTAAAAGGCTAATTCTTCTAGTATACCATTATCTGATTAGAACCCGTGTTTGCCTCTAAAAAAGGGTCATTGAAACTCATAATCAGAACAAAAGATTCACTGATACATGGACCAGTCACTCTTACTGATTCTATGAATTAATGGTGCTCAGTTACCTCTATGGAAAGGCAAAAATTAAGTAAAATAAAATAATAATAATAAGTCCAGAGAGAGACTTGATCATATAGGTAGGCCCTGAAATCTGAAATCATTTAGATGGATCATTTAAGGGATTCCAGTGGAGGATGAAGAGCAGAATGATGAGCAATGTCCTAGATCAGCAATGAGTTGGAAATGTGCGAGAATGAAAAGACTGGCTTCTCTACAAAGTTAGAAATGGAGAGTAGGAGCAATTTGAGGAATGTCACAACAATCTGAATCGTTTGGAATTTATCTTTTAGGTAAACAGAAAAACATATATGAAGTGACATGTACAAAGTAGCAGTTACCCTGAGGCTAGTTTAATGCTTTGCTTATTTCTCAAAGCAGAAACATTCTTCTCTTCATTATCCATTAAACTTTCAGGAAAAGGTATGCTTATAAAATCAGCCCCTTTGGCCATCATTTTATCCTTGGATGAGAACTTTATATTCAATAAATGCCTCAGTTTTGGAATAAAATGTCTCCATAGACAGGAAGTTTCCACTTCATTTATTTTTCTTACAATATTTTGGCCAACTTGAGCAGTTAAAAGCATCAGGGTATATTTTCAAATACAACATTAAACAATGTATTCTTGACCTTGCAAAGCATAATTGATAACAGGCAACACATACCTAAGTCATAATCATTTACCAAAAAAGTAAGTTCAAACACATCTGAAATTCAATTTAAATATCTCCACTGAAGCCCAGATCACCAATTGCCATTTGAGGCAACAGGTCAGGCTTAGAATTCAGATACCAATAACAAAAAGAACAGAACTGAAATCATACTGTATCTCTACATGTTGGATATCTAAATGAAAACTTAAGTAAAAAATCCATTTGTGAGGATGATCCATCTTTCAACACCACAAATTCAAAAAGTGAAAATGAAAGAGTAGCATGAATTCTCTTATTAAATAAAAGAAAATTCTAATTAAATTCAGAGTAGACAAAATAAAAAATGCATGGCTATTGCTAGATAGAACAACAACAATGGAAGAAATGTCTCTAAAGTTCCATCTGGAAGAGAGTTTCCTTCCAATTTTCTAGAATATCATAGTTCAATGTCTGTATAACCACATATACTCATTCAAGAATTTTGTTAACTCATGCATTCAAAAATGAATTAAACACTATGTTTCAGGCATTGTACAAGGTGTGAGGATACAAGGATATAATAACCATTTATCTGAACTTTGACCAAGGTGTAAATTCTAAATAATTAAATCATACGGTCAGAAGTGTCTAGATTTTTTAAGTTTATTTATTTATTTTGAGAGAGAAAGAGCATGCATACGTGAATGCAGGAGGGGCCAGAGAGAAAGAGAGAGGAAGAGTGAGAAAATCCCAAGCAGGTTCCACACTCTCAGTCCAGAGACCAACATGAAATTCAAACTCATGAACCATGAGATTGTGACTTGAACCAAGATCAAGAGTTGGACGCTTAACCCACTGACCTGCCCAGACACCCATAAATGTCCAGATTTTTAAAAATGTTTTATTTATTTCTGAGAGAGAGAGACAGGGCACAAGCAGGGGAGGGACAGAGACAGAGGGGAAGACACAGAATCTGAAGCAGGCTCCAGGCTCTGAGCTGTCAGCAGAGAGCCCAGTGCCTGGCTCGAATTCACTGATCGCCAAAGTCGGATGCTTAACTGACAGAGCCACCCAGGCGCCCCAGAAGTTTTCATATTTTTAAACAGTAATAGGACATGGATGAGTGGATTGGACTTACATATAATAATGACAACTCTGTCCTTAATCTGCAGAAAGAAGCAATAGAAATTTTATTATTTGCTTATCCTGCTACTTACTGGACTAGCTTGAGTGGTAGCTTACAATGAAACCTTTGGGATGCCTACCCAACATTCACATTGTTTCTTTGCAAACTACCCAATTCAACCCATAAAATAGAATCCTGTTGCAGTATGGACAATATGACTGTCATTTTTTGGCCATATCTGATTAGACTGGACAAGGACACCTGACATAGGAAAAGCTAACCCATTAGACAGGCTGAGTCAGTCAGATTCTCTATTCTAGGAATTTCTATTGAGCCTGAGAAACATATCAGTTAGCTATGGCAAGAAACTCATGAGAATAGTAGAGTTGAGAATGGAATAGTCATGCTTGGGTTATGGTGACGTATAAGAGCAAATAGTCTACAGGAACAAAGAATAAAAACAAAAGTGACTGAGATGACATGTTTGTACAAAGCCATATTTCTGCTTCTCAAAATGTCCCCTGGCCTTTAAGACATTGTTAGTTCAAACATAGAAAGAAAGAGTAGTTAAGTCTGCAGTCAGTAAAGAAAGAAAGTCTGGTGCTGAATACTGTTTACATAATGTTGTTATTACCTGTGACCATTAAATGTTATTAATGAACTTAAGCAGGCTGTGGAAATAATGCTTCTCTAGTGTTTTTTTTTTTTTTTTAATGAAGAATTTTCCACAAATATTTCTTTAGGATTGAATCTCTTGGTTCACAATACCATTCCTGCTAGATGACAAGGCCATCCTTACCAAAACAAAAGATTTAAAGTTTGTATATGTGTACCACCACAGTAGGACAAGAAGAGAACAAAAATTAACTCATAAGATTTACTCATAATATTTAAAGTATGTACATTTTGTACCACCACAGTAGGACAAGAAGAGAACAAAAATTTACTCATAAGCAAACATGAACTCTACGTTTGAAATACTTCTGTAGTGAAAAACAAATAGGTCTTGGCTTTCTTCAGAAAGCAGTTGCTCTTAAGGAACTTTGGGGTTCAAAAATCCAGGTGTGTTGAGTTTCCTTCACATGGAGGTATATGGTACCATCTGTTCGAGGACCAAAGAATTTCATCTCAAGCTATTTATTTTCCACTTAAGGATGAATGAGGCAGTGGTTTAAAAGTTTTCTGGGTAGTGTGATGACAGACTAGGTAGTGATTCTAGTTCTTTCTCTGCCTGTGTGTAGAGGTTGATTTTGATGAGCTTGCCAAAGGATATAGACACTTCTCCTCCTCCAAACATCTGTGGGTGATCCATTCCCCCCCAAAATGACAGTATCTGTCTTCTTGCTAGCCGGCTGGAGAGCTAGTGTGCCAGACTCTCACAGCTGTGGGGGCACGGCTGACAATCCATCTTCAAAATGCACCACATGCCAGTTGTTTGGATCAAGGTAACTTGGAAAAGTCACTTCTTAGGAAGAAAACTTTATCTGTGAGATTTTCTCATAAGAAGTACACTGCTGATTTTCCCTCAATTTCTGCACATATGGGGGGACATCAGAGTGTAAAATAATTATCTTGCCTTTGGGGATTCTTCCTATCAGCTTTTAACAGCATAACTGAGTCACCTGGCTGAGAGCTTTGCTGAGCATTCTCTACCTTAAATAAAAGCTTCTTAATTTTCCAATGCATGTTGACAGATAGACACTTTGAAAGTTATAGCTATCTTCCATAAAAATTTCCCCCATTTTTGCTTACCAGGAAGAATATTAATTAATAAATAGATGTTTACTTCAGCCAATGAATAGATGCTAGGTATTCATTTAATTTATTAATTGCTATTTCAAATTCTGTAAGGTATTTTGAGGGAAATTCCATATACTAATATGTTTTAAATATTAATGCAAATATGATATACATTCATTTAGCAAAATGTGTCCTAAGGCATCCAACCAAGTAACAGGATATATATATAAAACATATAATACATATAGTCATATAGTGTGTTTATATACAGGCATATTAAAGACACATGTGTACTATGTAACTGTGTAAAAAAATACCATCTTATTAAGTAACATGACTCTAAGTTCCAGTTATATGATTTATCTGAAGGTTTTACATAGATTTGCATGACACTATCTCTGTACCCCCTTTTTTTGGCATGAGGGATGCAGAGGAGCAAAGAGCAGAACTCTGATGTGATTTCATGCCTTTAACTATGGCTGACTTCGTAAGATTGACAAATTGGCATTTTCTTCAATTAGCCACTTCTTTGAGGGAATTGATGGATTATACCCAATGAAGGCCAATTACTTCTCCACCCAGCAAATGATCCTCCTTAGAGTATTTTTGGATTTACCTTGTGAATATGGTTTCTCTGGTTCACATCTTATACACTCTATAAACAGGTCACCAATATCTAGTGCACATTTATTAATAGCATAAAAAATGTATTAAGGCTTGTAATAAAATAAGCATTTTATATTCTGATATAAGTTCTTTTTTAATTGAAATATTCATTATTTGTAAATTAGCATTGTTCCTGGCACACAGTAAGAGTTTAGCAAATGTTTTTGTTTTATTAATTTTATGAGACACCACAATAGCCATATCAGAAAGGTCAAATCTAAATGATTTGCTTTCTCTATATTTGGGAAAATGCTGAGCAGAGGGACTGAGCAAGAGCTGAGTATGCTCCATACAGCGACCCATCAAATGGCACATAAGAACCTAAAAGATTCATGTTGGAGTGTAAATGAGGAAAAAGGCCAGATGCTGGAGGAGAAATAGGCTGATTGTTGCTTTCCAGTCGATATGTCTTGATATCATTAGTTCAAGAGACAGAATAAAAAAGAGACCATTCATAGTAGCTGATTTTAAAAAGTTGCAGTTATTATCCTCACCTAAACAGCAGTATTGCTTCAGTGGTCAAATTTTTTTTTGATTTTAAAAAATCAATGCCATGTTTTAATATATAAACTCTATTCGTTGCTAATTAAACAATTTTATTTATATTTTATGTTTTGGAGTTTTGACAAGATATCATTTGAAGATTACACAGTTTAAAATATTTGAAAAGCACTAGTATAAAGACTGATATATTTGCAACACAATAACAATTACTGTAGTAGAAATATGTGTGCACAGGATGTGACATTAAAGCAAGGTATAGGTATACTTCTTTGTGTAATTTAAATTTAAAAACATCTACCTCTGTTTTTACACAGGTCAAGATAATAAAATGTGAATTTAGAAAGATTTTCATCTAAACATATATATATATAAAATATGTGGTATATGAATATTTTGATATTAAAGATCAATTGGAAGTGCAGGGCTACTTAGGTAGGTAGGACTTTTGAGATAAGTTCTAGTTGATTTCCTAAGGGCAACAAATATTTGTATTTGTGGATTCATAATTACATCTCAAAACAATTCATACATATTATTTCTTCTGTTCCTCAAAACCCTACAATATGTAGAATATTTATAATGAAATTAATTTTGGATGAATAAGTACACCTAAAGAAAATATACATTGCTTACCCGAGTTTACAAAGCAAGTTTCTTTCTAAAGACATCTCGAGAAGTCCTAAGGAGCTGGAATGGGGCAGCTGTTTCCCCAGGGACATCTTCCCTTCAGAAATGAAGAGTTCTGCTTTGCCCAACCTGCACTGGCAATGCCTGATTAATGTACTCTTTTTCCCTCTCCAGACACTTTTCCAGATAACATCTGTCAAAAGCAGCCTTGGACAAAGCTCAGAAGGAAACAAGTGTATGCAAATCTTTTTCTTTGGAGAAGAGAGAGAGGGAGGGGATATGCATGGCTTGGGTATCTCCGTTCTCAGAATGATAACTCTATCTTGATTTTGAGCTCTCCTCAGAACAATGAAGGATAGGATCTAAAAGAAAGCTTTTCCCTCTTAGGCTGACCTACAAAAAGAGTCACTGCAGCGAACTCCCAGTGAAAGGAAAGTGTCCTTTTCCTTTTGACTGATAAGGAATTCACAATATTTTCAGAATAAGCAGTGATTCTTTATTGTCTTCGTTAAGCATATGATAAATGTGTGTAGAGCAATAAGAAGCGGTATAAACAAAAGAGACAGGGCCACAGGGACTTGCTTAAGAGAGGAATGGGCTGCCATTTGAGTAAGGGGGAAAATAGTTACAAAGGACCTTCTCTTCAGAAAATGATCCTGCTTTAGTATGTTGATAAACTTGACTCTAAGAAAAGCTTTTCTAGCAGTTTATTTCTTGTAATCATCTTTGATGGAACAGCTGATCCACATAGTTACCTCAGGTATTATCTAAGTGGAGATTGAATTACTTTTATACTACTACCAAATGTAAAAAATAAAAGAAAAAATACAAGAACTTTATTTGCAACATCATTTTATTTCCTTATGCCTGTTTGGAATAGTAACTACTTATTTTAATCCTGTTTAAACTGCCTTTCCATAAATATACTAAATATAAGACTTAAACACTTAGAAAGAATTGGAAGATGCCATTGAGCAAAGCTGCACTCATTATCTAACCAAATGAAAAGAACTTTGGAAGAAAAAAAATCACAAATGGCAAGACATTGAAGAATCTACGTGTTATCTTTTCCACTCCGGTGATTTTAGACTCCCCCAACAAATTGAAACACCATTTTCCAAACAATAATGTAATACATTTTTTGACATCACAAAAGAATGCTTTTAAGGTACAAAAAATGCATCTCCCTTATGTAATCAAAAACAAAAACCCTATAAATTATAATGCAATGAACAGTCCAATTCCTCTATTGAATGTATTTAAATGATATGTGCTGATTAAGCTCTTAGTCATTTGTGTTAACTGTGTAGTGAAAGCTTTTTGAATCTGGTTTAACCCGTATGAAATGCCCTAGTGATAGGTCTCAAATAAAAAGAGAGAGGGAAATTCATCCTAGGCTTTGCACCCCTATATATTTTAATAAATGTTGCTGCATGTTTTTAATAGATTTATTTCTTACACAGAATGCCAAATGGTTTCTTTTGAATGAAAACCCCCCCCCAAAAAATTTACACTTTAAAATGTAAAGCAATTCAACAATATAAGCAATATTTTCCTGAAGATACATTTTCTGTTTCTTAATAACTGTTCATAGTAACTTCAGCTTTACATAAAAGTAGGCTTTGCCAAAAGTCTTCACAGTATCTTTTTTCCTCCTTTTTCATGCTCTGCATTGCTGAGATCATCTTAAGACTGTCTTGTGCATTCTTACATTAATAGGTTCTACTTCTTTAACATAGTGATTTGTAAGTTGATAGGGACATTTGCTAGATTTTGCCATGAGATTTCTTTATACAGAGAGAAACCCAAAATAAAATAAAGAGAAGACCCCACAATATTATTAGCAGAGATGCACTTAATAACAGTACATTGCAGCAGTCCATGAGGTGACCATTTTTTGGGGAATCTTTAAATTAAGATTAAATAAAGAGAGCTGTCAACCAAAAATAATTAAAATAAAATAAAGAGGACTGCCCATAGATGGTGCATGCAGATTCTACTTGCCAACACTCTGGTTTAAGAAAAAGGAACCGAGGGAGAGCTATCATGTAGATTCAATTCCCATATGCAAAAAATGTAATTGTTTATGGGAAACAAAAATACAGCCAGCTCAATTGATCATAGTTTAATAAGTCTTTTGAAATAGAAAATTAAGCGGGAGGCACCTTTCAATAATTGATGTATGCTCCCTAGTAAATTGGTAAAGTGAAAATGAGATATGCAATTAAAGCAGATATGTAGAAGGAAAAGCAGATGAGGACAATTTAGACCCCACTCATAGGCTCCGTGACTTGGGACAGATCATTTAATACCCTGGGTCCCATACTTGTGTTGTTTTGTAATATTATCTAACCATGAAGATTTCTTCGAATACTAATCCCACCCTTTCCTGGGAAGCCAAATGAAAACTGAAACCGTTCCTGGAGCTAAGCCTCCATCCCACTATATGAGTAGGAATTTCGGGTTGAGAATCTTAGTTCCAACGACATGGAATGATGGTGTTCTCCAAATCAAAAAAACGTGCCATAACCTTTCTTTCTCTATGCTAGAAATGTTTTGCCCATCTGTAGTTTTTCAGTCTAGGGAATGTGCTGTAAGTCTGTCTATTTCAACAATTTAGATGACTTTGAAGCAAGTAAAATCATTTCATTTCCCTTGCTTATTCATTCTTCTGTTCTAATAACTTTTCCTCTACATTGTTTCACCAGTTCCCCAATTCTTCCCAGTTTTGATACCTGAACTTACAAGTTAAATGTGGTACATATTTAAAAGAAATCCTGGTTTGAGAGGATACTAAAACAGGTCTGTTTTAAGTAGTAGCATTAAAAAAGCTACTGTTCTTCTTTAGAAAAGGACTAATAGAACTAAAATACAGCATTTTTTTTAACGAAAACTAGAAGTAGAAGAAAGTAATCAATTGGTGACATTTTGCATATGCTAATGTGCCCTATGCTCCTTCTCCTTTAAATTAATGACTTGCTGATATGCTAATACACAACTAGTACTATTGACTATCATTCATTGAACATGTATGTCTCTGTTAGGAACATGAGCTCTGAAGCCAGACCAGTTGGGTTGGAGTCCTCACTGTGCCACTTAATGGCCTTCAATTATTTATCTTCATTGTGTCTTATGTCCTATTCATACTATGAAGAGGGGATAAAAATAATAATACAGACCTTATAAGTTGTTGGGAATATTTAACACTATGATACTTGTAATATATTTAGCACTATGCCTGATGCAAAAGCAATATGAATTGTCTTTGTTAATAACTATAATATTATTATATAATCAACATAATTATTAATGTAAGTAAATATACTAATTATATAATTGATCTTAATAATTATATTATTATTGATTTTTTTGTCATTGTCTTTCAGATTTTTTTAAGTTATATGAATTTACCATGTATTATTTATTTTCTGATATTATTTTAACTAATCTTTCCTTTAACCCTCTGAGTTAAATACTATTAAAGTCCTCATTTTAGACATGAGATAATTGAAGCATAAAGAAATTAAGTAAAGTGTGCAAGCTTAAAGAGTAAATGACAAATCTCAGATCTATTCATAAATTCTCCTCTATCTTGCCTTCCTTTGAGTTCTCTCTAGTTAGCCTGCCCCTTATAATAATCCACACTTGCCCCTTACTCTCCACCTAGAATTGTGGACCACATTAGTGAACCTATCTAATTTCCAGAACTATGTCCTTTAATATCTGGCTTACCCAATTTTGCTGGCTCTCAGTCTAAAGGCATAGGAAAAGTAATGTTAAGGTGTCATTTCTTAGCCCTCTGGGAGGACTTAGGTAGCTCTTTTTTAACTCTTTCAGAAACTCATGCTTGTAAGGGGCCACTACTTATAAATAAATTCTTAAATTCTAGTGTCTTTTCAGAAGATAATGCTACACACACACACACACACACACACACACACACACACACACCATACTTCAAGTTCTCATGCTAGACTTTTAGCCTATGTATTAGGCTGTAAGGATAGAAATTTGGGGATGAATATTTGCTTCTGACAGATGATCTATTCCATTCCTGAAAATATTCCACATTCTTGAATATATCTTAAACATGAGATTATATAAAGTAACCACCATAATCCTGATACATAGAAAGCTTTCAAAATAGTTTTTTTCAACTCTTCTTCTTGTTCAATGTCTGAATAAAAATAAAAAGCCATAATTCCTCTGATCTTTCAAATTCTATTATTATTTTGTTTTTTATTTTTTTACTTAGGTGACAACCAATGATCTAACCACTTCTTTCCTTGTTCCTGCCTTGGAAAATATGGGAAGCCCTAGCGTTTCTTGAGGCATGATCACTTCTTGTGTTCTAACAAGTATGTTGTTGTGAATACACATTTCCCTCATTCACACAATATGCTGCTACTGCACGCTGCAGCCCTTTACTCAGTTATGTACAGAGGCCCCTACAATACAGATACTCATTTTTTTTACTTCAGTGCAACCCCCTTTCCTTTTTCTTTTGTTTGTTTTAGTGATGATAAAATAAACATAAAATTTACCATTTTACACACTTTAAAATACACTATTCAGTGATTTTAAGTACATCACACTGTAGTATAACATCACCACTATCCATATCCAGAACGTGTTCTTCTTTCCAAACTGAAATTCCATAATAATTAAACAATTCCCCATTGTCTCTTCCTTCCGTCATCTTAAAACCGCCATTTTACTTTCTGTCTCTGTGAATTTGACTACTCCAGTTACTATAGAATCACACAGAATTTGTCCTTTTGTGATTGAGTTATTTCACTTAGCATAGTGTCAACTTTATCCATGCCATTGACTATTCTTCATTTTATTCATGTTGTTTAATATATCTATCTAACATTGAATAACATATCATTTTATGTAGATAACACATTTTGTTTGTCCATGTATCAGTTGATAGACATTTGGGTTATTTCTCTTTCTTGGCTATTCTTTATGTTTTAAGCATTCATCCATGGATATTGTGTTAATCATATAAATTCAAAGTTGTGGACTCTCATAAAGATAATTTTCTGGACAGACTTACTCATTCATATATATATATATGTATATATATATATATACATTCCCTTATGGACAGTTCATCATCATAATGTTCCTCTTCTATCAGTCTAAAAATAATCATTAGTAATAAAAACAATAAACAAACCAAGTTCAATACCAGTTGAATTACCAGCCTTTTTGAGAAACTCTCTCATTAAAATTTTACGAAAATCCCATGATGTAGATACCAATACTCATGGATACAAATAGTGAGAAAACAAGTGTAAAAAAAAAAAGTTAGATATTCAGGGTCATACAGCTAGTGAATATGAGTGTGAAACAATGAAATTATTTAAGCTCCTTTTCGGATCAATAGAACATGATAAAATGACATACCCAGAAGTTTAGTCATACATGAAAATAGATAGGAATGCCAGTCATTTGAAAGAAGTGGCAGGAAGCTCTACAGTATGAAAAACAATGGAGAGGGCTTTATTCCCACCCTTTCCACAAACAATTTCTCTGACCTCAATAAGTCACTTGAGCTTTCTGAGCTTCTCTTTATGAAATGATATGTTGAGTCATGTCCTTTTCAAGTTCATTTTGGATCTAAAATTGAACACCATATTTTAATTTTTCCCAGCTCTTTCCTGCTTATAACTATGTTTTAATTGCTTATCCAACATCCATACGATCTAGCAAAAAGACTTAATGAAAAGTTGTCAAGAAGGAATTTGATGATTCAGTCCATGATTTTTAATAGTACATCGAATCATGAACAATTTGATAGTCTAACAATATGACTATTTAACCAATTGCAACATTAAAAATATATTTTTATCCTTTAGCTAAAAATATAAACAATTACAGTAATTTATGCCAACATATGAGGTATATTTGCTTTTTTCTATTTACAAAATAAGTGACCCTCAGGAGTGTCATTGGTTCCCTGGTAATTCAGCTTGAGCACCCATCTGCTTCAAACTAGTAATCCTCTTATATGTCTGAAATTCTATCAAGAAGAAAAATCCACCCCTCTGAAAAGTGTTCCTACCTTATTCAGCACCAATGTGAATAAAACACAAATGAGAAAATAAGGAAGTTAGAATTATACATGAATGTCAGTTCAGTGCTGATTAAAACCATGGACTCATCTGAAATTTTCTGGTATGAATCATTTTGACTAAAGAATAGACCATCCACCAAAGCATTTGTTTGCTTGCTTCTTATTTCATATGCAGTTTACCACAAGAATCAGAGGGGGGAAATGAAACAAATATCAATGACAATAACATCAACAATTTGCCAGACAGTTCAAGGGGAAAAGCAACTGTAAATAGATTGAAAAGTGCCAGCAAAGAATTTCAATGCACTGGTCCCTCCCTATCTCTCTGATTTCAAGAATGTTCCCTCCAACTTTCTACCACTAAAGCAAAAATAATCCCTTAGGGATTTATGAACACTAATGAAGAAGATAATTTCTATTTTTTGGAGGGGAATTTGATTTTTCAGATAGATAAGCAGATAGACATAAAATAATGGAGGAAAAATAGCCTATTGAGTTGAAGTTTCATCTTCTGACTTTCTCAATGTGACTTATCTTGGAAGAGTCAAAGTTTCCTCAGCAGCAAATGAAATACTATTTCCTCAACCCCCTTCAGAGTTTGCCATAAGTGTTAAATGATATTACCTATATGAAGAATTTGGAGCACCTGAACTTGTTAGTTTCCATTGTTAGCTTTAGAAATTATATAAATCTCATTTATTTAATAGCCCTTAAACAATGGTAAAAATAATAAGAAAATGCTGTATTAAGATAACAGAGACATTTTGGATTAAAAGAAGATAAACAGTATATTACCTGCAATCTCTCATCTGGAAGATTTCCTCCTTCCGTGAAAAGGTATTTAGAAGGGAGTGCCTCATTGATTTGTTCAGCCTCCAGTGTAAACATTCATTCAGGTAAAGAGCAGAGATCACCTGTAGTATTCCATAGAACCACTGGGAGACAATCATTGGATTGGATCATATGCTAATAGTTCTGAAAATGTCTTCATACCATGGAACATTTTAATTTTATTTTTTTAGAAAAAATAATAGCAACCAACCTTCAAATGTCCACCCACCTCCTTTTGGGAAATGTAGTTCACCTGAAAAATCTCAAAACTCACCTTGAATGGAATAATACTGAGAAAAATTGCCAGGGAAACTAGCATTATAGGGATAAACACTTGTACAGAAATTACAATCTTGTAATAGTAAAGCCAACTTTACTGTGAAGAAACATCACAGAGTTTAAACAATGCAAAATAATTTTTATTTCCAAATCTGTTTCCATATGGAATTGGCATACTGTATGTATTTTGTAAGGCTTTAATAAACATTAATTATCCTGAATAAAGTTTATTTCATATATCTAGTCATAAAGTGCCTCAAATAAGTATTTAATTTATGACTATGAATCGAGAGTTGGAAATATAGGACAAATATTCTTAAGGTCACTCTAGAAGTTTGCATCCCTGGCACATAAAACCTTCAGTCAGAACTTTGAAAGAAAAATTTGAAATCACCTTCGCTTTATATTTGGTGATGTTATTTTATTTGTAAACGTAAGTTACATTTGGAAACTTAACTGAAAAATAATACATTATTTTTCTGGTAAAAAAGAACATATTTATCATAGAAAATGTAGATGACCAAGAAGTAGAAAAAATAAATCACTTCTAATCTCACACGTAGTAATAAACACACACTCTTGTAGATGTCACATTCTAGGAACTTTTCTACGGTTTGTATCTATTAAATTCATCTTTTAAAAAATTAACTTCACTGAGAAATCACTGGTAGTTAACATTATTAGTTTCAAGTGTACAATATGATTTAATATATGCATAGTATATTGTGAAATGATCACCACACATAGTTAATTCTTTTTTTATTCTTTTTAAATTTTTTAATAGCTTATTGTCAAGTTGGTTTCCATATAACACACAGTGCTCATCCCCACAAGTGCCCTCCTCCATGCCCATCACCACCCTTCCCCACCGCCCCATCTACCCTCAGTTTGTTCTCAGCATTAGGGAGTCTTTCATGGTTTGCCTCCCTCCCTCTCCCCCACTATTTTTCCCCTTCTTCTCCCACATGGTCCTCTGTTAAGTTCCTCCTAATCCTCCTATACATGCAAACATATGGTATCTGTCCTTCTCTGCCTGACTTATTTCACTCAACATAACACCCTCAAGTTCCATCCATGTTGCTACACGTGGCCAGATTTCATTCTTTCTCATTGCCATTTAGTATTCTATTGTATAGATAAACCACATCTTCTTGATCCATTCGTTAAGTTTTTCTGGTCTAACATGATATTCAAGGCTAATGTTTCCTTATGTATTTTCTACCTGAGTGATTTATCTGTTGATTAAAGTGGGTATTAAAACCCCTAGTATTACTGTATTGCTTTCTATTCCTCCCTTTAGGTCTGTAATATTAGCTTCATATAATTAGGTACTCCTATACTGGTGCAAAATAATTGAAAATATTATAGCCTCTTGTTTGTTTGCCCTCTATATCATTATGTCATACCCTTCCTTATCTATTATTACAGTCTTTGAAAATCTATTTTGTCTGATATAAATGTGGCTATCCTGGCATTCTTTTGGTTTCCATTTGTATGGAATATCTATTTCCATCCCTTCACTTTCAGTGTATATGTATTCTTTTATCTAAAGTGAGTCTCTTGGAGGCACCATATAAATGAATCTTGGTTTCTCTCTCTCTCTCTCTCTCTCTCTCTCTCTCAACCCATTTGGCCACTCTATATCCTTTGATTGGAGAATTTAGTCTGTTTACATTAAAACAATTATTGATAAGTATGAACTTACTGTCATTCTGTTAGTTGTTTTCTGGATATTTTGCAACTCTTTGTTCCTTTATTCTCTTATTCTCTTCTTTTTATGATTAGATGATTTTCTGTAGTATCATGCTTAGATTCCTTTGTCTTTGTCTTTTGGGTATCTACTATACATTTTTGATTTGTCATTACCATGAAGCTTACATAAAACTACTTGTATTTATAACAATCTATATTAAATTGATAACTTAATTTTGAATGCATTCTAAAGCTCTACATTTTTTTACACCCTTCATGGTTTATGTCTTTGATGGTTATGTCACAATTTATTTTTTTATCCTGTGTAACCATTAACAAATTATTTTTTTATTTGTTTTTACTACCTTTGTCATTCATTTTTTACACTACATTTGCAATTAACCACCACCTTTAAAACATTGGAAAATTCTGAATTTTATTATATATTATCTTTTCCAGATATATATAATTTCATATGTTTCTGTTACTAATTAGTACCCTTTTGTTTCAACCTAAAGAAATCTCTTTTTTTTTTTTAAGACTGGTTGGGTGGTGATTAGCTCTTTAAGACCTTGCTTGTCTGCATAACTCTTTATCTCTCCAATTCTGGATGATAACGTTCCTAGGTAGAGTATCCTTTGTTGACAATTTCTTTTTCTTTCAGCATTTTGACTATATTGTGCCACTTAGTTCTGGCCTAAAAAAATTTCCGCTGAAAGGTATGCTGATAGCCTTCTGGGGCTTTCCTTTTTTCTATAGCAAGTTGTTTTGTTCTTGCTACTTTTAAGATTTTCTTATCTTTAAATTTTCACAATTGTAATACAATGTGTCTAGTGGGAATATCTTTGGGTTCATGTTTTGTGGAATTCTCTGTTTCCTGGAGGGAATATTTATTTCCTTCTGCAGGTTTGAGTTTTTAGCTATTATTTCTTCAGATAAGTTTGGTGCCTCTCTCCCTCTGTACCTTATAGGATCCCCATCATTAGAATATTGGCCCACTTCATGTTCTACAAGTACCTTAAACTGCCTTGATTTTATTCTTTATTTTTTTTTCCTTTTGCTTCTGTGACTGGATGAATTCCATTCCTCTGTTTTCTACTTGTTGATCTTTTATTCTACTTTATCTAGTATGTTGTTGAACTTTTCTATTAGGTTTTCAATTCAGTTGTATTTTTCATCTCTATGATTTCTGTTTGGTACTTTCTTGCATTTTCTATATCTGTTGAAATTCTTTGTTCATTTATTTTTCTCCTGAGCTTGGTAAGCATCTTTATGACCATTATTTTGAACTCTATCAGGCCTATCACTTATCTACATTTCATTAATAGCTTTTTATTTCTGTTCAGGCTTTATCTTGTTCTTTCATTTGGAACATTATTCCCCTGCTTCTTTATTTTCCTTGGCACTCTTTATTAGCTTCTGTGCATTCAATAAAGCAGCCACCTCTCGGGGCACCTGGGTGGCTCAGTTGGTTAAGCATCCAACTTCGGCTCGGGTCATGATCTCACAGTTCATGGGTTTGAGCCCCGAGTAGGGCTCTGTGCTGACAGCTAGCTCAGAGACTGGAGCCTGTTTCGGATTCTGTGTCTCCCTCTCTCTCTGACCCTCCCCTGCTCATGCTGCCTCTCTCTCTCACTCTCTCTCAGAAAAAAATAAAACATTAAAAAAATTTTTTTTAAAAACCCAGCTGCCTCTCCTAGTCTTGAAGGAGACCTCATGTATGAAATGAAACTCATTGTTTAATCTTGCCTTAGTTCTTAGTCGTCTCTCAAACCTTTGTGATTTTCCAAGAAACCTACATTGTTCTTAGTGGCCTCCAATAGGAGAAGATGTGCCAAGACTGGTCTGTGCTCGGAAGGGTATTATTTCTTTAAGCACCTAGATTCAGGCTGATTGGAAGGGAGACTGCCAGGTAGCAACTTTTAAAGAATGCAAATATAAAAAATAATAAAACATGCAAATATACCTCTTCAAGAGGAAGACTAGAAGATGGGTGTTTCTGTCTGCTCCCACTGCACTGATCCTTGGGGTGATTGACAGGTAAGAATTGTTTCTTTGTTTGCTATCATCCTGCTGAATCTGTGAACACAAATCCATTGGCCACCAGAGCAAGGCTATCAAGTGACATCTTCTAGATGACAGCCATAAAAAACAGGGCACTAGATGTAGGCACAGGTTTCTTTCTCAGAGACACCCAGGTGGGACAGAGAGAGAACATAAAGGTGGCTCCCACAATCCTCCCCTGGAGGCTTCTCCTCTGGAGAAGATGGCAGTAAGCCCCCAAATGTGTTTTTCATTAGAAACCTGCCCCTCGGGGCTCAGCTATGAAAATAAACTAATAACCTTCTTTTATGGAAAGACTAAATGTTTCTGTCTGCTGCCTATGTACTGTGCTCTGGCAGGTTGGACAGTAGCTGGTTGAGAACTATTTTTGCCATTTATATAGACCTCTGAATCTGTAAACATAGCCCTGTTGGTTATGAGGACCAGGCGATCAAGAGGTGTCCCCTGAGAGGCAGCTTCAAAAACCAGGGCCCCAGATGTATGCACAAGTTCCACTGTGGGAGATACTGGGCAACCTGGCATCCTATAGAGGGAGAGTGCAAAGATGACATAGACTCATCTTTCAATCTGTGTAGAATATTTCATTTGGACCCTAGATGTGTGTTAAATTAAATCCCTGCCCCTCAGCCTAAAGCTTTTAAGATAATGAAATTGTCCTTTTTCACAGAAAATCTGGGTTAAGTTTCAGCTGCCTCTGTGCTGGTCCTGGGGGGTAGTCACAGTGAGAACACATGAACACTGTAAGAATTGTTCCTAAGTTTACTAAACCTGGTGGGTCTCCTGGATGCAAGTTCTTTTGTTTTTCAAAGCTGGATGTTTTGGAGGTCCATCTCTCAGATGGAGGTCTTAAAAGATGGAGTGTCATGGGGCGCCTGGGTGGCTTAGTCGGTTAAGCGTCCGACTTTCGCTTAGGTCATGATCTCGCGGTTCATGGGTTCGAGCCCCGCGTCGGGCTCTGTGCTGACTGCCAGCTCAGAGCCTGGAGCCTGTTTC
>NW_024081170.1:891992-909038 GCF_003009895.1 Hyaena hyaena
GGGGGGGGGGGAATCTGGAATTTGTGTTTCCTTCTACTGGGGGGTCATCCTGTGGGGGTTGGGGTTTATGGTAGGATTCTGTCTCAGCCTCCCTTCCTCATTTCAATGTGAGGTTTGTTTGTTTGTGTGTTTGTTTTCTAATTTGCCCAATGTGTAAGAGTTGCTCAACTAGTTTTTGGGTTTCTTTCAGAGAGAATTCTTCCATATGTAGCTGTAGATTCATGGGAGAAGGTGCATTTAGGATCCTCCTATGTTGCTGTCTTTAATCAGAACCCCCTAAATCCATCTTAACATGGTTTATGAACTAATTTTCTCCCAACATATGTTATAAATATTTTCAACAAAAATAAAGATCTTTAATCATATTATTGTAACACTTGCATAACATTATATGAATATACTATAGTATATTTAAGCAGTTTCTAATTTGGATATAATTCATTCCTAAGTTTATAAAACTATAATGCATGTATTTATAAATATCTTTGCACACATTTTTTCATCAATATCTACAATGTCTTAAGAATAAGTTACTAAAAATATGATTATGGGTCAAAGGGAATACCCATTTTAAACTTAATTATTTCCTCTCCTGAAAAGATGTACCAATTTAGCTTCTTACCACCAATGCATGAAAGTTGTCTTTTTCTTTGGACTTGATATTTAATCATTACTAAAAAAATATTTCACTGTTAGGAGATAAATTGCATCTCATTTTAATGTAGCTTTTCAAATATTTTAGCTTTGGAACTTGTACTATTTTTTAACCCATTTTTTACTATTCCAAATATATGCAAATATGTATTAAAAAGTAATTTATATAGTAATATTTTTCAAATTTGCATGACTTCAGGAGGAACTGTAAATTTGGAACCATACCTACATGCTTCAGCATATAAGTATCTAAATCTCACACCTTTGAATATAAAGATGAAATAACAAATTACTTAATTTATCCTCACATGAGAACCGAAAACTTTGGGCTACAAATCACTTCCTCTCTTACTCTCTCAAAAAATATTATATAACTTATTGTATATTGGCACAAAGAAAATACCTCATCAACTTACCGTTAGGAAAAAAATGTTTTGTTTTTGTTTTCATTTTTTTTTGTTTGTTTGTTTTGTTTTTTATGCCACCTGTCCGGAAAAAACAACAATAGGTAAATAATGGTTAATAGTACTTCCTAAAAAAATTTCAGATCTCTTCTTTGGAAACATTGACAGAATACTATTGAAATCTTTCTAGTGACTTGAGGTGTCTGTATTTTACTTTGAAGATGGAAGTAGACTCATTTTTTTAAAAGAGAATATTAAGGATGTTCCTTCTCACTTTCTCACTAGCACCAGGGAACCCATGTTCCCTGCCAATGATATGTCCAAGAATAAGATCCAGATCTGTAAGTACTTGAGCCAATCAACATTTAGTTTTGACATTGATAATAATATGGAAATGGTTGAAGTTCATACTAGTAAACATTGAAGTCTTATGTCATGCTAGTCAATCCTAGCATCCTTCACTGCTTGCCTAATTGGATCTTTCTTATCCTTTAAATCTCAGCTCATTTTTGCCTCTAGAGGACTTTCCCTTTTACCCAATAGAAAGTGAGTCCCTTATTACTATGCCTCACAGCACTCTGTCGTTTTCTCTCTTAGTGCTTATAGACACTCACTAGTTGAGTATACTGGTTGTTTTCTCCCTAATTAGACTATAACTTCTAAGAGGATAGACCCACAGCTCTTATTTTATGTCAGTACCTGAACCTATTTATTGGAAGGGAATGAATGTGGATGTAATGCCTATAGGGAAAATGTACAGACTAGAAGGATCAATTCATCATGGAATAACAAATCTAAGAACAGACACTGCTGACTCTTAAAGATGAGATGTTTTATTCTTTTACAAATTAAATAATACTTCTCTTAGCACAACGGAGCACAATGCTAAAATCTTATTCAGAAAATGTGAAGAGATTAGAAGTGAGTTTGATGAGTTAATGGAGTAAAATACAGGAAAATAAGATGCTTTCATGATCTGTGTAAATTTGAGATTGCATCTTGAAGAACATCCGTTCTCCTTGTGATCTAACTTTGAAGATGAGAACTGGGCTACGGGCTGGGGGGATGGGGATAACTTTATAACTGATGTGAATGTAAAAATCACTGTGCTAAATCAAAGAGGAAAAGAAATCATAATTGAAAAAATTCAATTAACACAGCATAAAGTAACTCTTCGTGAATTTTTAAAAAGGTCTTAGACTCAATTTGGTAGTATTTCACCAAAAGAGGATTATAGAATAAAGCTAAAAAAGAGTTTACTTACTTGTCATGATCTAATTTTAGCAAATAAAGATAACACAATTCTGGATCTCAATTTGTACTAGAAGGGACTAGTATGGACAAAGCAAATGGACATACTATAATAAAGTGAATATGCTGTTGGTTTTATGATGTGTAAAGATGAGTAATACATACTTCTAGATGGAAATTCCCCATTTCCCTTATTAACACCTTAAAGTTTGCTTAGCTTTTGCCTAATGCCATCAGGATGGGGTTCTTTTAGTAGACAATGTATATTTGCATCCATTCTTTGTTTTATTTTACCTGACATACAATTCAGTTTTCAGCACCTTGAATATGTCTTTAAGCACTTTGTGTCATCCCACTGCATTCTGATCTCCATGGTTTCTGAGGAATAAATAGTTGGTAATTTTCTTGAGAATTTATTTCACTTTTCTCTTGCTTCTTCAGAATTCTTTGTATTTGGTTTTTGACTCTGTCTTTTAACACTTTGATTATGATGTGACTAGGTATGAAGCTTGTGATGGTTAATTTTATGTGTTACCTTGATTGGGCCATCTGGGTATGTCTATGAAGGTGTTTTTGGTTGAGATTAACTTTTCACCTGGTAGATGGAGTAAAGCCGATTTCCCTCCGTAATATGAGTGACCCTTATCCAATCAGTTGAAGGGCCTAATAGAACAAAAAGATTGAGTCGGGGGAGGGGGGGGGTTGGACTTCTGCCTGGCTGATGGAGCTGGGATATCAATCTATTCCTACAGCTGTACTGGGCGGTACCATTGGCTTTCTTGGGTTTTCAGCTTGCTGACTATAGACATTAGGACTTCTCAGCTTCCATAATCACATGAGAAAATTACTTACATACATATATAAATCATATATATATATATATACACACACACATATATGAGAGAGGGAGGAGAATAGAGAGAATGTATATATATATATATATATATATATGTATGTATGTATATATTTTGTCCCCTTAAATTTATACCTGAAGTTTATATTCAAATCCTAACCCTTAAGGTGGTGAAAAGGTGATGATATTAGGAGGTAAGCCTTTTGAGGTTCTAGGGCCCTCTCTGGTCTTCTCAGAACACATACACAGCTCTAGGCATGCATATGCATGTGCATAGCCTTCTGAATGCCCAGAAATATCTTGGACCTTTTCAAGATGAATCAGTTGCCTCAAATTGTTTTTGACAGATGCATAGGGAAAAAGATTTCACACTGGGAAAGCTCCGTTTTAGGTTAGTAAAGACAAAAGTTGCAAGTTGTATCTTTCAGGAAACCACCAGCCAGGTCAAAGAATGATAATTTCTGAAAATGAAGCTTTGAAGGAACTTTAATGCCAGTTCTACTCCCTGCTTGCTGCTGCTGGTTTTCACCAAGATTACAGGTTATTGATTTTCAAAGTTATAGATATCTGGATAGAGGGGAAGGGAATAGGAAAAGGGCATGTTGAAATGATTCCAAGCTTGCTTTTCTTATTAAGAATCAGTGGGTGTCTTTGAATTCTGTTCCTGAGATTTTTGTGAGCCTTTCGTCAATTTGTAAAGTTCTGAAAAAAGTTAATTCTGACATTTTTGTCAGTTTTCTCATTTTTGTGGAGAAAAGAATTTTTGGTTGTCCTAATTGACCATTTCCACTGACCATACCCTGTTGCTTTTTTAAACAAATAAGGAGCACCTGGGTAGCTCAGACTGTTGATTTCCCAGCTCTGCTGTCTTTCTCAAAAATAAAATAAACATTAAAAATATATATATATATAAGCACCTACCTTAACTTTAATATCAAGGGCCAGCTATTAAGAGTGTAAAAATTAACATTGTAAAAACAATTTTGTTTTCAAAATTTATCTGGAGAGCTTAATTGTTTTATGTCCATATAGTATAAGTAAAAAAAACAAAAACCAGACGAAACACCACAATACTTTCCACGACATATTCCACTTTTTAAAAATGTTTATTTATTTTTGAAGGAGAAACAGAGTACGAGCAGGGGAGGAACAGGGAGAGAGGGAGACACGGAATCTGAAGCTGTTAGCACAGAGCCCAAGGCGGGGCTCGAACTCACAAGCTGTGAGATCTGAGCTGAAGTCAGACACTTAATGGACTGAGCCACCCAGGAGCTCCTATTTTCATATTTTTAAAGCATTGTTCTCCTTGTTGGTTACATTGTCTCAGTTTCTGATTGGCTATGGTGGTGATAATCAGTATATAGAAATACTCACACATTGATATTCTCATAGACCTTTGCAGGACCAAAGAGATCTCCCCCTAAGTAAGGGTTGAGAGGGCCGTGGTAAACAAATCTTCTGTTTAGAAAAGCCATAGCCTAGAATAAGCAACATGTTTCAGCTGACAAAGGAGCAAAGCTTACAAAAAACAGCTGACGATGAGTGATGAATAGTGGAAAAAGAAATCAGGCTGCATTCACAGGCAGGACCTCCTAATATTATAGAAGTAGAAATTAACTAGGCCTAAGAAGAAACCCTACAAACACACAGGATTATAGGAGGTTTATTGTTTTCCCTTTTTAATAAATAAAGAAAATGCAATAACTATTTTCACTGGTGGGAGCTTTATAGCTCTACTTTGGTTAGGGGGTGGTCCCTTCTTCTTCTTCTTCTTCTTCTTCTTCTTTTTTTCCCCTCAAAAAATATGAACTCAGGAAAAGCCAATTTCATGTGCTGTTAATTTAATTCTCAACAATAAAACCTTACTTCTACTGATGGAAAATGAAATTACCTTTTCTATACCCTTTTTATCTGTCAATTAAATGCTGCTTTCTTCCACCCCAAAATAAACCCTGCACATCATTTGGAATATATGCTCATCTCTTGACAAAATTAAAACTAGATAGGCAGCAATTCACTGCAGTAAGTTTTGTAAATCCTGTCACTTACAGTTGTTGACACAGTGACCTTGGAGCCATCATATCAAGGTTCACACATCCAATGAGATGATAATTTTTATGGAGATGTGTGGTGTTACTTCTGCATTTAATGAGGTATGTAGAAGCATGATATTTTCTTTGAGATTATGTATAGTAAAAACACCTATAGTGTTTTCACCCAGCTTTAGGTGAATTTATGTCACTTCTGCCCTGTCTTCTTTAGCATTCTTGGCAGAAAAGAATCATAAAGCTGAGTTTGTGAAATAGGTTAATTTGTCTGGGATATATAAAAGATAATACTATATAGAGAATGTTTCTCTCCCATTAATGTAAATGCTGGCCAAGTGATTTCAAAGTACTTTAAACAAGGATATACATCAGCTCTGTTCACAGTAAATAAACATTAATATAATATTATCTTTGAACTTCTAATGATCCAGACTTCTTGTTCTCCCTATAGACTATATACATAGGAACACAGAACCAGTGTTCAAAACACAGTTTAGGCTTCAGAAATTGATTTTTATTTATTAAAAGTTTTATTTAGAATCATAAATTTATATATACATACACATGGGTCTATGTGTGTATAAATTTAAATGTAGGTCCTTGAAAAGAATAATTCAACAGATAACCCTCTCTAGCCTAGTTTGTGAAAAAAGAGAAAGAGAAATGTCAGACGTAATATAATTTGAAATGTAAAAGGCTATAAAACCAAATTTATTAAATAGAATATATATAATTCCAAGACAATAACTTTGAAAACTTTTGAAATGTCAACAACTTTCCAGTAACATAAAAATTACCAAAATTAATTTCAGGAAAATAAGTAACTTATATAGAACAGTTACCTTAGCAGAGACTGGAATGTTGATTTAAGGTCAACCATTAAAACAGCCAAATACCAGGTGGTATCCCTGTGAATTCTATGAAGCGCTAATGAGTATACAATTCCAACAATACCTAAAATACTCTAGGTGTTATAAAATGATAAATATCTTGCCAGGTCATTTTATTAAGGTAGTATAATTCCAATCTAAAAATAATAAAAGTAAAACCCCAAATCAAATAAACAATAACCTATAGAACAATTTTAACTATGGGGGAATTATTCTGCAGAAATTATTAATATAATGCAATAGTATATTAAAAAATACTGTATTTCAATGACATTTATTCCAGGACCACAAGGATGATTCAGTATTAGGAAATCAGTGTGTGAAATACGTAAGTAAATATAAATGTAATTAATTAATGAGTGCCAAATACTTATTCCATGATACCCATTAGTCATTCCTTATTAAAACATCATCAACAACAACAAAAACTCTAAGGAAAGAGGAACAGAAGAAAAGCATGCTGGTTTTTATAAAGAGTCCTTAATTATGTGATTTAAATGTTATTTTTTAAATGGAGGAACAATGCCATTTTCATTAAATCAGAAGTAAAAAAGAGAGGGGCTTCATTAAATATGATATTTAATTATCATCATTTCAGCAGTTCTAAAATAATTATTCACTCAACAAACACTAATTACCTATTTGATATACCAGGCACTGAAGATACAGCAATGAACAAGGGGCACACCTTAGTTCTCACAGAATATTTCTTCCAATGGGAGAAACAGAAAATAAATAAAAATGTAAGATGATGATGATAAGTGCTATGGAGAAAACTAGGACAGGAAATGCAACCTTGCAACATTTCTTAAAATCAGTATACAGATATTCTTCCAGCTAGATATACATTCCTGGAAATCTGTTTCCTAAAAATAAAAAGTTCCATCAATGACAATATTTTGCCACTACTCAGGTGTATAAAAAGAAAAAAAAAATTGAATGAATTGTGACAAATCCTTACCAAAGAGTATTATTTTGTCACCTAAATGAATGAATTAGATTTCAACTTGTTAACTTGAGAGAAATTGTTACATTCTGTTATTAAGAAAAGAAATAAAGATGCAAGTAGGAGATTCCATTTTGATAGAATAAACAGTAACAGAGACAAAATTATGTATATGTGTGCTTGTGAATCTATCTGCATACATAAATGCACATATAAAAATTATGTGGAGAACATATAATGGTAAATAATGATCACCTGCCAGATGAAGATAATTTCTGTGAAAGTGAGCAAAAATATAAAGCCAACTAATCTAGATAATAATGATATGTATAATATCCCATTTATGAGGTTAATGAGTTTGTGTGAAACACAGACATTATGAAAATGTCTATGGTAAACTCTAGATAGAGTGGTGGCAGGTGAGGTGTTTTTTTTTTAATTTTTAATGTTTATTTATTTTTGAGAGAGACAGAGAGTGAGCAGGGAAGGGGCAGAGAGAGATGGAGACAGAATCCGAAGCAGGCTCCAGGCTCCTAGCTGTCAGCACAGAGCCTGATGTGAGGCTTGAACTCACAGACTGCGAGATCATGACCTGAGCCAAAGTCAGATGCCCAACCGACTGAGCCACCCAAGCACCCCAGTTGAGGTGGTTTTTATTTACATCTTATTAACTATTATTTTAACAGTGATCATCATCATGATCATCATCACCAACACCACAGCTAATTGGTAGAGATGGTGCATTTGAGATTCCTATTTTAGTTTCCCAGAATATAACTTGTTACTTAAACACTAAGAAGTCTTTGCTATAAACGGTGAGTAAAAGAAAAAGTCTATGCCACCCAAGAGAATGCTCCAAGCTATGTGAGAAATACGTGTGAGTTTCTTGAACACACCATGAAATTCAAGTCAAATAGAGACATGAGTGTATTTTATCCACACCTGATATCCTACCTTTCCTCTATCCCCTATTAAGACCAAATTAACCAGAATAGCTTTTTAAGATAAAAAATCAACTTGCCTTTGCAAACCTTTAAGGTATTCCAAGCATGAATTTCTGTTACAGGATTTGTTACTCCAGAAATGGCTAAAGTAAATCATGGTGTTTAAGATGAAAAATGTAGCATGCACACCACCATTGCTCTCTGTGCTTTGCCCTCAGTTTCAGATTTTTTTTCCTCATCAAAATGCAAAATACAGTTTGAAAAATTAAGCTAGGCCCTGCTTGTTTATCACGAAGTTTATTTGTATTGTCAGCTCTCAGATGCATTAGGCAGTTGGCCTAGTCTGAGCAGACTCCTCAGTCTGTGTTGATTACCCAGCACCTTGGAGGTGGACAGAAGGTACGAAACTCTCCCTGCAAGGGAAGCTCCATGAATACAGACAGCAGTTTTCTACTTCTAGTTAAAATGTAGATGGTTTTAAATCTTAAGTATAATAATTTTGACACATTAAAATTTTGCGCTTGGGATTGGCCGGTGGGTCTTTCGCCCCTCCAATTCACCTACCATATTCTACATGGAGCGACCATGAATATTCCCATCTCAGAATCAGCCCTCAAGCATGTTTTCATTTGTAGCTTTAGATAAGAATCCTGAGTGAGAAAATCCAATAGGATATGCCATAATACAATATCATACAATATAGCATGATGCAATACCTTTTCCTAGGTTTAACAAAGAAAAGTTTAACAAGGAAACTATTTTTCAAATCTTTTTTTTTTGCCTGCAATGTTAAAAACAAAGAAACTTAAATCATTTTTGGTATTTTGCAAAGTGATTCTTTGCTAGGACCAATGAACTATGACAAAAGTATGTGGAAAAGTATCTAAGGAAAATAACTGAACAACGATACCTTTGAGAATAATTAAAATCAAAAATTTTTTTTCATAAAGTGGGGTTTTGCAAGGTGATGGTAGACCATGCATACAAATCTGCATTTGTTTCTAGTCTCCTTCCACCTAGGTCCCTTCTCAGTTGTGATGTTACTTCATCCAGATTTTCAATGCTCTCATGATGATGATAATATAATGGATGTCCTCTCATGGTAGTGTTCATTACTTAACTGCAAAAGATAGTTTGAGCTGGAAATTCTATTTTTAATATATAATTTAAAACATCTTGGAATGTTTCTGTTACTTCTAAGATTTTTTTTTTTCTAAATTTGATCTAGCCCTTCTAAAGATTCTGATTAGTTATTTTTCAAACACACATTACAGAACTTTTAAACAAATGAATAAATTAAATGACATAAATACTTTTGGAGATCAACACAAATTAATCTTGGTAAGTGTAAAATTCACCTGATGGGATCAGGCAGACAGTATTAGAGAGAAACCCACTGGCCACAGTAATTCTGCAGGTGATGGACATTAGTCTATAGCTTTGATGGCAGGGAGAAGCATTGGTTAATTTAGAAGGTGGAATTACTAATGAAAGCATCAATTGCAATAATAAAGGGCCAAGACACTGTGATAATCTTATACAGATATAAATTCCTTCTATATCATGGTGCCAACTCCAGGAAGTTTGATATCTACTCTTTATTCCCAATAGCTCCCCTATATACCATCATTACCATTGTCATCATCAACTTATTTACATATATAAATATATATAAACATATGTAAATATACATAAAAATAAACATTTTTCCCCTATTAGCAGTAAAACATTGTTTGTTTGCTTTAAGTTTCGCTTATAAGTTGCACTTATAATTTTAGTGGACAAAGCACTGCATAATTAGACCCATTAAATCTTACTTCTCAATCATGACAGCTGAAAAGCGATCTAAACCTGTAAGTGGGTAGTGTCATTTGGAACAAGAAAAAAAATAGAACAAATTTCTGGAACATGTTTGTTGAAGGACTGAGCAGGGACTCAAGTTAGGGCAGAAATTTCTCATTGGGTGTAATTCTTCATAAGCTTTGTTCTCACAGGATAGGATATCTTGCATATCTTTAATTTTTCTTAAATGAATGTAAAATGTCAAAATGAAGTTTTCTTTTGTATGGAACTCACCAAGAGGAAATGAGCCTCTGATAAAGTAGATTCTGTCTTGACAGGAAAATTAGAAGGAACTTCAGGTGAAAATACAGTTTATCCTTGGAGATGTCTCACAACCATGTGTCTTGGATAACACAAATCTCTTTGCCAATCTGGTTTCCACATGCTGAACTTCCACCCAAGAATATTTTGAATGGCATGCAAATAATGATATTAAAAGTTATATAAAAATAATGATATAAAACCAAGTCAAGATCAATGAGACATTGCTGTTATGTTCTCTTTGGACTGCCACTGCAAGATAAAGAAGACTGGAAGGAGAAAGATAAATCCTGACGTGAAGGGTTCCTGGAAAGTTTCTCAGGCCTTTTGGAGTATAGCTATTTGAAGAGAACAAGATTGAGATCAGTCCCCTGACCCACTACTTGTAATAGAGCAACCCCAATTTTATTTTTCTCTTTGAGGTCTCTAATGACTACATTAAAACAAACAAACAACTACTTTTTTAAAAAAAGTGAACACCATCATCCTGATTTCCCATCTAAGAATCATTCAGAATGCAAAGGCAAGATTTCTGGAGATTATAGTTCACAGGTCTGAAATGAGGGTCCAAGAATCTCATTGTTTTGTTTAAATAAGCTCTTGAATTGACAATGATAAATGTGGACCCAGACCACACTTTGAGAAATACTTCTGAGGAAGATTTTATTGTAGATTCCTTTGATACTTACCGTCACCATTTGTAACGCACCTCATGTCCCAGAATTCTCCTTCATTTAATGCAGATCTCCTTGTCTTCTCGGGTTGCATAGAAACTTCCTTTTGGTGACTCTGAACTCAACACTGACTCCTGCCTTTTTAACAATATGAAAAACTATCTCCTTGAAATTTATTATTTGCTTTGTTATGATCAGTAAGAGACTTTGCTCATGAATGGTTTTCAATTCTGAATTCCATTAATAGAGATTGAGCCTATAGCCTTTTAAAATGAAGATATCATATTCATGGTGCTTGTTTTCACACATCCACATTGCTGTGATCATTTTGAAAGAATCAGTGGTTTTCTGTGTTTCCAGTTATATGTTTGCCTCATGTAGTCAGTAGTTTTAAAACTTACGTACAGCATGATAATTTGTAACACAAAATTGTGCTGGGAACCTTAGTATTTTATTTTTATTTATTTTAAATTTTTTATGTTTTTATTTATTTTGGGGGGGGGGGGGAATGTGAGCAAGAAAGAAATAGAGAGGAGAGAGAATCCCAACCAGGCTCCTTGCATCAGTGCATAGCCCAATGTGGGGCTCGAACTCACAAACTGAGATCATGACCTGAGCCAAAATCAAGAGTCAGTCACTTAACTGACTGAGCCACCCAGGTGCTCCTTAATATTTTAAGCCATGTATAAATTCTTTAGAGACTTTAATTTTTGGTTGTTGAAAGGAAAAGAATATTTTTTGTAAATAGACTAAGCTCCTCCACTGGGCCCTAGTTTCTGAGTAGAATGGATTTGAAATCATTGTCTTCAATTGCATAGCTTCTGTGCTTCATTCTGAGGAGTGGGCTTTCTGAGCACTTTTCTTTGCACAGGTTTTTCAAGGACATTCAGTGATGCTGTGTATTAATGCCAAGAATTTCTAGTGAGCTGGAAGAAGTAACAAATGAGCATTTCTCTTTTAATGTAAATCATAAGCTTAAATTCTCTCTTGCTCACTCTGCCCACCCTCTTTTGCTTTATTAGGTCCACATGTGTGAGTTGGGAGAAACACATAAAGTGGACTGTTCATTAAGAAAAGAAAACCATAGCCCTTAAATCATGAATTTATGCAATTTTTAACTGTTTTTAACAAGCACAAAATGGTTCACGGGAATTATGCAAGTATAGATCATTTTAATTTGAATCATTGTGGAATCATAAAAGACTCAGTTCTTTAATTTTGTGCCTTCAAGTTAGCTACTTTGATTAAAAAATAATAAAGCATGAGAGCCGTAGGGTCCTCACAGGTTCTTGGCGCTATCATGGCTCCCTGATCTTCCGTGCTAATTCTCCTCATTAATATTAATAAAAGGCTGATAGGCCATTGCAAAGCATGATACGAAAAGCAGGCAATTAATTGCTTGTAGTATTTTTATGCTTATTTTGCACAATGAAAATAATGCCCCAGGACTATCAGCTAATCAATAATATCAACTGTGTTGAAAATGAGCACCTTCCATTTCTTTTTCATAGATCTCCTTTAAATCTGAGAAACTTGAAAATCCAGTGGATGTGCTTGAAATTAACAGAATGGAAAAGAAAGGTTTTTATTTTAGCTGACACTCTTCTATTTGGGGAGAGGAATCATATATATGATATATTGAGAAATACTTCTCAGGAAGATTTTACTGTAGATTACTTGGATACTTACCTCCCATCATGTCCAACACACCTTATTATATATATCCCAGATCTCCCTTTCATCTGATGCAGATATGCTTATCTTCTCTGGATGCATATAAACTCATACATACTAATATATATATATGTGTATATATATACATATATATGTATACATACTAATACATATATATATATGTATTTGAGCATTTCAGATTATCCAATAATTTCAATTAGTACATTTCAGATGGTTTTACCTTTTTGTTGGTGAAACTGAAATTTAGAAGATAAGGTTACAGTTAGATAAGCCATTTTGGGGATTCCCTATCAACCCTTTCGATGGATTTGATAAATCAGCCAGTTTTGTACTAATCAGTCACTTGACATTTTTAAGGCCAAATGCACTACCTGTGAGTTGAGTTTTAACAGTCTTACTAAGGTTAAAAAATCCTAGACTTAGAGGCTTCCCTTTTCACTGGAGACTGGAAAAGAATGCTTCTGATTCTGGTATTTCTGTTTTACTTGTGAAAATTATGTAAGCTCTACTATAATTTTATCATTAAAAAAGCTATGCAAAGTATATGAAATGATAAATTTAATCTGACCTTGTCCCTCATGTAGCCATGTTCATTTCATCTTTCATATTTAGCATTATACCACTGGTTCCTGTGCTATACCCAGAGGGCCATTTATTAGGTGTTTAATACACCCAGTTGCCTATATATGCGCACACATATAATTTAGATGAAAATATATTGACTAAATTGTTAAATAATATTTTCTAAGAAATTAAAATAATTTCATTAAAACAATATTTTCTGGGGCACCTGGGTGGCTAAGTCGGTTAAGTATCCAACTTCAGCTCAGGTCATGATCTCACGGTTTGTGGGTTCAAGCCCCACATCGGGCTCTGTGCCAACAGCTCAGAGCTTGGAGCCTGCTTCAGATTCTGTGTCTCTCTCTCTTTCTTTCTGACCCTCCCCTGCTCATGCTCTGTCTCTCTCTGTTTCTTTATAATAAATAAATGTTTTTAAAAACTTTAAAAATAAAAATAAATAAAATAATGTTTTGTAAGAAAACTTCAAAAATAATTTATACATTTTCTAGCAAAATCATCAAAATGGCAAATGGGTACAGAAACATAGTTTTATAAATATCATGGTATTTAAAATAACCCACAGTTCTGACAAGAAGTCAGTAAGAATGAAATAAAAATTCTGATCCAGCAAAAATAATGTCCTTAGCATGCAAGGAGATTTCTTCGAGTCAGGCATATGCCAAAGAAGGTAACCATTTCCAAGTAAAAGAGTAGTTGCTAAATGAGTAGAATCTCTTCATAGGTTGTAAGCCAATTTGCCAAATTAAGAAAGGAAAAAGATATAAGTTCAGCATAAGAACCTACAACAGGGGCTATCGGTCCCTTTTGCACATACTAACTTCAATTCTCAACCAAATAACCAAATAGAGGTATAAAGTGGAGAATAATATCATATACAAGAAAGGCTGCTTGCAAGGACCTGGGACTGTATCAAATACCAAAGTTTCCCGTTTTCAAAATGACTTAGATTTACAAAATGCCCATCTGAAGATTGTTTATCTTGTATTTTGAACCCTACACTTCTAAGACGTTACCATCAGGTGATTCATGGCGTTGTAGATTTAGAGCTTTGACTTTACACATGGTTTCTTGGAGATAAATGGTCTCGAGTCAGGTAGTGGATTTAAGATCCTTCACAAAAGCATAACTTTGTTAGTCCATTAGACAATGCATCTCAATGAATAATGGCAGAATATAGAAAGTTGTAGAAATCAGTATTAAAGATGTGACCCTTTTTTCTATTCATTCTTTTTTCTATAACAAATTATTTATGAATTTTAATAAGCATTGAGGTATTTTACAGCTAAACAAAATAGAAAATGAAAAATATATACACGTGAAATAAAAAATTCTATCTCCACAAGCAAAAGAAAGCTCTTGAGAAGTGGTTCTTACTCTTACTGGGATCTTCATGTTGCTATAAAATTTCTAACATCTAATCTAATTTCTAAGTTCTAGAAACTAAAGTAAAAAATAGAATCACATTATGATGCATAACTTTCATTTTCTTATAAAGCACAATTTGCAAATTAGTCCCCAGAATTTTTTTTCTCACAGAAACTCAACTAATTGACTTACCTGAGATTGCACTATTTCTCAGAATGAATTTTAAAAGATGCAGAAAACATCTTGCCTTTGTTATAGACTCAAATGATTTTAAAGGTAAAAGTGATTTTGGAAGCCAGCTATATATGAACAATTGAATTGCACCTATGAAAAGTAGATAATTTTTCTAATAACATTCAGCTGATTAGCAGTATCAGCTCCTCCGGAAACCACTGGCTCCAGATCTTCTTATATTTCACTTTAGCCTCACTTGGTCTGAAAACTTGACAGAATAGCTCAGCCTCTCCTTCTACCCAGCGTGTTCTAGTTAACAAATTCCCACAGATGACTTTAACTGCTTCCCTTATTAGATAGTGGCATAATTATCCTATCCCTCTGCTAAACAGCCTCAATTCAGTTTCCCACAGATGCTTTCCCCCTTAACCCCCATTTGAAATCATGCCTCTTTCTGGCTTCTTTTAATTATAAGAAAGCACACTGGCTGGACATTTTCTAAACACATGGTAGACAGCAATCCACTTCAGATTCAGATTTTTTCACTGACCATCATCACCACATCTTCTTCTTAGCCACATAAGTGAAAATATGTCTTAGCAAACCTAGATGTACATTTTCTATAGAAAGATCTATTGCTTAAAATGAAATATTAGCATATATCTTAGACATACTAGAAGTCAAATGCATTTTATTGGTCTTTATGTTTCCACCTCACTTTGAGGTGAGAACACCTAGCTCTAGTGCAGTGCAACTACATATAACAAAATGTTATCATGCATTTATATTTAAAGTTATCCACAGTAGAGAATAATAAAAACAGGGAAAAGCCTATGCCATCATATAGAAAATAACTACAGCAAGGTAATATTTTTATATATGCCATGAGAAAGTTAGCAAATAAGTACTATGTGAACACAAAGGTGGAAGGTGTTACTTCTGCTAGAGGAAAATATAATAATTTCAGGTGGGATATATCTTTGGATTGCTATTTGGAGTGACTGAATTGACAGTTACAATAAGATTGAGCTGAAGTACCATTTTCTCTAGTTTCAAATAGAAGTGACATTAAAAAAAACCAGTATCTCCCTGAGACATTCTGATCATTGCCTGGTGATGGTCTCAGACTTTTTGTTTCTTGTCTAATATTCTCTTTGGGTTTTTCTATATCAGTATTGACTGATAAAAATTCTGGGTACTCAACATGCAGAGCAGTTTCAAAATAGACTGAGTTTGCTCTCAGTGGATAGGTATTACATGAGGCCCAACCTAGATCAGGAATGCCTCATCTCTGTGGGCAAGATAGTATCATATGCTTTCAAAAATGCAGTTAAATATAAATTTCAGTATGCTTAAATAATATTGATTGGTCACAGTTTTGCAGTCATCTCTTATTCTTTCTCAAATGTGTCACCAAATGACACCTAGCTAATACCCACACTGCTTTGACCTTTGCCATGATAGTAGTATGCTTTAAGTGTTTTAACAGACTCAGACCCAAGGCCCCCAAGGTTAACACTGCTTACTTAATTCGTAATATGACTTAGTAGTTGTCTTGATATAACTGAGCCTCTGCCAAGGACCAGAGGAATCAGCAGAGTTGGTGGGGAGAAAATGGAGGTGAGACAGAAGGTCTGGCTCTTTTATTATCTCCACAAACATCTAATGAAATATTATTTTGTTGGCCAGTTTTAACTATTCTTTAATATTGAAAAGGAGGGGTTTTTCCCTAATATTTATTCCCTAATTATAATTATAATTAAAAAATTATAGACCAAAAAACCCACCCCAAACAGTTCTAAGCAAGGAGACTTATAGTTGCTGATTGGTAAATCCATGTTCCAATCATTCTCATAGACACAACCCTTCAACCCAGGTCCTTGATGAACCCCACCTGAGGAAAAGCAGACAGTAGTCATTATCAGTCAATTTCACCTCCCTCACAAAAGGACACCATGAAAGATCATAGTTACTGAGATGTTAGATGCCTTACACAATTTTTTTTTCTGAAAGTTTCTCCTTACATACAGAAACTAATACTTCCAGAGAAAAAATTATCAAAAGCAGAAAGATAAAAATTCCACAATGCAGATATGTTTAATTTAACTCTTGTTCTTCCAGACTTTCCTCTTGAACAGTGTTTGGAGATATCTGAGAGAGGGCACTTTTGTGTACTTCAGGTTCCCTAAAGCATTCTTCCTCATATGTCTTCCAAAGGCTATCAAGAGAATCTAAATAAGTAAATGAAAGCTTGGAAAAAACAGAGGGGCAAATCTTTAACAGCTTTTCAATTCCCCCACCTCTACCATTGACTAATCCTATCTACCCTATGAACTATCCTGTGTATAAAGGAGAAAAAAGGAAGGAAGGAAGGAAGGAAGGAAGGAAGGAAGGAAGGAAGGAAGGAAGGAAGGAAGAAAGAAAGAAAGAAAGAAAGAAAGAAAGAAAGAAAGAAAGAAAGAA
>NW_024081170.1:909423-1013669 GCF_003009895.1 Hyaena hyaena
AGGAAGGAAGGAAGGAAGGAAGGAAGGAAGGAAGGAAGGAAGGAAGGAAAAAGAAGGAAAGAAAGAAAGAGGAAAGAAGCATATGAACGAGGGAGAGAGGAAGGAAGGGAGAAAGAGAAAAAAGAAAAAGGAAGAAAGGAAAGAAGAAAGAAAGAAAGAGAAACAAAAACAGAGAGAGGAAAGTAGGAAAAAGAAAGGGAGAGAGGAGGAAAGAGGAAAGAAGAGAGGGAGAGAAGGAAGGGAGAAAGGAAGAAAGAAGAAAGGAAAATTCCATTCAATTAGGAATTTAATGAATTGATTTTTGAGAGTGTTGTTTTTGGTGGTGATGCTATGACCTGTTTAGAATTTTAAAAGTAGGGGTCATGAACTCCAAACAGAGACACAAGTACTTATCCTTTAAGAAAATGTGTCGTTGCCCAAACCCTGTTCCCTTCAGTGACATTTGCTTGCACAGGTCTTTTATAAATTTTGCTTACTATGAGTTCCCCAGTATTAGGGTTTTACTGTGCAGCCAGCCTTCCCATGATATCCACATCTTCAGTCTGATCTTGACATCATTCAGGTGACAACACTACACCCTTGACATCCATAAAAAAAAAGTCTATACATGACTGCATGGTTAACTCATGTTAACTGTAACATGTTACAGAGAAAAATATTCTGCATTTCACATGCCTGTCAAATCTGGCTGGATTTCATTCTTCTTTTCCACTTCAGGTTTTATCCTGTTTAGGAGAAAAGAGTTATGTGAAGAAAGAAAACACGAACATTTGTAATTGTTCAAATTCAATCTATTTAAAAAAATTGTCCACAAGGCATATAACTTGTTTTTAATGAATTTTAACTTTTTAGAAGTAGTTAGTAAAATATATTATTTATTCAGAGATCTTTCTACTTTTAAAATAATACTGATATAATATGATTTTCAGCTTCCCATGAATGGAAGTAAAAGACCATAATAACAAAATCACCCAACCCTAAAGATACAGTAAGTCACCAAATGTGACTTAATGTGGTCCATAACCTCCAGTATTCCAAAGTCAATTCTTTAGTGAATAGTTTTTATCCCAGGAAAACAAAACTGTTGATTAATGTCAGCACTTAGCCCATGAGCTATACTATAATGTGTACTTGGGAATAGTTATTACCAAAAGAAGAAAGAAAAAAAAGCCCTATCATCTAATTTCACACCACAATTAAAAGAACACTCAGTTCATCTAGACAGTACGTAACAGCATGCTGGTGCTATAATTACAACCCATGCCATTCTTAGCGTATCTACTAGTATTCCATCTGTTTTCCCATAACACCCTTGGAGTAGGACAATATAGTAAAGAACAGAAAGCTTCTATGCTTCCATCATTACTGTAGGTCAACAGGAAAAGTTCTTTGAACTCAGCTCTTAAAACCCAGTGGGAAAAAATTGGAGTGTAAAGGGCCAAAGTCACATGATTGGCTCTTATTTCTTGAGACAGCTTGCCAGAGACCTAGCATCTAGCCCAATGATTCCTTTGTAGTAGTCTGAATTATCAGCATATTCACATAGAAGCTGGAAGGGCCTCAAGAAGAATATGAATAAAAACATCCTGTCAGTGAAACATGCAACATAAAAAGTATAGATTAAAAATTGCAATCATACATGAAGATAGTTACTAGTTTTCTGTATCTCAAGGCAAGGTAGTATTTAATAAACAGCCTAGGAATAGAGGAGTTATTTCATCTGGGACAACTCAAGGAGGGCTCAGGGAAAAGGTAAAATTTGATGTTTTAGAAAGCAGGAATGACAAGTATATGTCTGTGAGATCTGCATATGTTTGTATGGGAGGTGGAGGAAGTACATTCTAAGCAATTATTCTTATAATGGGGGTAGGAGAGCTCTATCTCTTGTAGAAATGTAAATAAATAGGTGCATGCAATCTTATTCAGAGGGTCGACTTTGATGAGAAATAAAAGAGGCTTAAAAGGTTGCTTTGGAATGATAGTGAAGGACCAGTTATTTGGGAATATTCATTTTTTTTATAAAAAATCTAAAATGTGGCGTATATATACAATGGGATATTATTAAGCCACAAAAATGAATTAAATCTTGCCATGTGTGACAACCTGGATGAACCTAGAGAGTATTATGCTAAATGAAGTCAGACAGAGAAAGACAAGTACCGTGTGACTTCACTTATATTTGGAATCTAAAAAACAATACAAACAAACAAAACAGAAATAGATTCATAGACACAGAGAACGAACTGATGATTTCCAGAGGAGTGGGGGGATGGGTGTGATGGATGAAATAGGGAAGGTACAACCTTCTAGTTATAATATAAATAACAAATGGGGAGGTAATACACAGCATAGAGAATGTAGTCAATAGCATTGCAACAACTTTGGTGACAGATGCTAACAGACTTATCAAGATGATCATTTTGCAATGTATATAATCACTATACTGTATACCTGAGACTAATATAAATTTGTCAATTACTCTTTAATGAAAAAGAAGAGAAGATATGTCACAAAACAACAGGTTAAAAGGACTAATAAGCATATGAAAAATGTGCAACATAATTTCAGGGAAATGCAAATTAAGGTCACAATAAAATACTACCAGACACTAATAAGACTGACAATAATGCATGTTCATTGTGATATAGAGCAATTGGAACTCTTCTGTAATGCTTTTGGGAGCATAAAAACTGTTTAACAGATTCTTATGGAGTCAAACATACATTTACGATGTGATCTAGCAGTTCCACTCCCACATACTTAACCAAGAGAATAAAAACATATGTATACACACACACACACACACACAAAGAGAATTAATCTCATCAGTGCTATAGGAAGATTAGTTTCAATGGGTAAACTGACTAAAAAGGGAAATTAGGGCCCTATTTCAGTCTTCTGTGAATGAGACTATATTTTAATTGAACTAAAGTATTGGTGACAGAAATTGAAAAAACAAAGAGAAGCAAGACTAATTTCAGAGCAACAAGTATTAGCAAACTATGGGAGGCATAAGAAGAGATTAGATTGATGAATGAAAAAACTATAAAGTTAGATGGCCTGTATGGATAAAACTTTATTTTCTTTATTTTTTTTTTATGTTTATTTATTTTTGAGAAACAGAAAGAGGCAGAGCATGAGCAGGGGAGGGGCAGAGAAAGAGAGAGACACAGAATCTGAAGCAGACTCCAGGCTCTGAGCTGTCAGCACAGAACCTGATGCAAGGCTCAAACACACGAACTGTGAGGTCATGACCTGAGCTGAAGTCGGATGTTCAACCGACTGAGCCACCCAGGTGCCCCAAAACTTTATTTTTATGAACAGCTGAATTGTGATTTAGATTAGTAGTAGGAAAACAATATAAACCTCTCTGTGCTGGAGAATTGAAATTCAAAGTGAATTATAAATTCTTTAATATTTTTATTTTTAAAGACTGATGAAAATGATCTTTGCACTGAGAAGAAAACCATTCTTTGTGATTTTTGTTTGTTGTTTGTTTACTGTGTTGGAACATGCCCTCAATTCAGAATTTCATTGTGTTACTGCAGTCTAAGAAAGCATATCTTCAGCATCAAGAAGTCTCCCTGTAACAGTAAGATTTGAGTAGTTCATAATTGTGCTTATCAAAGCAATTAGGGAATCGAAAAGAGAAACTGGCTATGTTCCTGAAGAAGGAATAGGGAATGATGAATTTGCAATACCTTGAGTTACTTAGATGAAAATGTGGTCTATTATGTTGGCAATAGATTTGAATTCTGTTATTGCATTTTTTATTTCTCACATTCTCTGTTATCCATTCTTGCTTACATCTGATCCTATTGTAATTAGTTTATCTTTTCTTTGCTACTTACAAAAACAGCAACGATGCAATAGACTAGAATTCTTTACTTGGGATCGGTAGGCCCCTTGGAGTCCCATCATTAGCTCCAAGGTACCTGTGAAATATGCAAAATGTTGTATGAGTGTTCGGCTTTCTAGGTACAGCTTTCTGAAGTTTATCAAAACACTGTTTAGTTTTTTGCTCTGATACATATTTGTCCATATACTAACTCACAAAAGAAAATGGGTTTTAACTTTTGCGTGGAGCAAGCAATGAGACTTCTTCCAAATCCTTCAGGTATCATACATGTTAGATAATTGTAGTAAAAGTGTTCTTCCAGAGCTCCTTGTCAAAATGACCTACTATTCGCATTGAAAAGATATGACCTTGTCCATCTGGGTCATTTCCACAAAGGTTTTGACCATCTACATCTGAGTGTAACGAGAAAAAATTCCATGTGGGAGGCAAGTTTGTGTGCTTTGTTCACTGCTTTATTCCCAGCACATAGGATAGAGCTCAACACATGGTGAATGTGAAGAATATTTGTAGAAGGAATTAATGAACACTTGTGTGTTTGAGGCCTTTGCTCTGGCGAAAACACTTTCAGATGGATTTCTTCCTTTCGTTACTCTCTCACCTTCACTTCTGCCCTCTCTCCTCCTCCACATCTGGGTTTATCAGATACTCCCATTATTTTCTATAGTTTTTCTCTCTCCCTTTTTGCCAAATTCTAAACATAAACATTTACATGTCCTCAGGTCTCCCATTTTAAAATACAGAGGAACAATCCCTTCCTTGACGTCCATGATTTAAACACTGTAATGACTCACTCAGTATAAATTTTAATTATGACATACAAAACCATTTCTGATGTACCCTTCCTTTTTTCTCCAGGCCCATCTTTTGCTCCAGGTCTTTGAAACAGAGGGCCTAACCCTTCTGGTATTCTATGTCACAGTGTTTCATCTCTCTACCAACTCTGCACATTCTCACAAGATTGTAAGTCTTGCTGGGCCACCACCTAATTATCCCTTTTCTCTTTGACTAGCTAGTTTTTTCTCATCCTTGTACTGAAACTTTGATTTTACTTCCTGGGAAACCTATCAGATGCCCTTATCTGTGGGGTTCCTTTGTGGCTCTTATGGAACCAAGTAGTTCACCCATCCCTATACCCAGCTACTTAAGAAAACTACTATGCCGGGTAATGTGTTCTATGTACTTTTTAACATCCCCTAATAGAGTCCAAGCTCAGTTTGAGCAACACCTGCTTCATCTTGTTTTTCTCTGTTTCTCACAAAATATCACTGCAAAAGTGAATAAATAGAGTCATGTTGTTTTTATTGTTGTTGTTTTTGTTGAATATGTAATACTTGATGTGAAATTGACCATCCTCCAATTCTCATTCTGACTTCTTGAATAACACGAGATCTGAGAAAATTCACAGCTTGGAAAATAAGTTATGTTTCTACCATGCCCCCCCCCCCCAACCAAGCCATTCTTAATTCTGCTGGGTATTATGTTATCACAAAGAAATGTATTTATTCAAATATCTTCTGCACATGGGACACAGCTAGTCAATATGTGGCAAACAAGTTTATTTCAATACAAAGTGGGGACACTGTGTTTCAGAGAAATGCATTGATCTCAAATGGCAGAGTTAGTCTTCTTTCGTGAGAAGAATCTTTCAAATAAAGCTACTTGAGTGTTTGAAGGTGTCAACACTTTGATGTTTCAAAGCCTCAATTATTCAGGTACCACAGAGCTGAGCATTGTATGTCTGCCAATGTCACATTTAAAAAGCTCAGATGGCTAAGATGCCATGTTCTGTTCAAGTCTTCTGATATTTGAAATTAAGAGAAGAGCCCTTTCATTTCAGGAACTCCTAAGGCTCTCCCAGTCTTCATGCTGTTGCTCTGAAACTCAGCATTCATTAAATGCTTGCTTGCAATTTGAATACATTGTTAACAGAGTGGACAGCTTCTGAGGTTGAAAGTTCAATTTATACTCTAGGGCAAGGGGAAACTTTTGATATGTCTGATTGAGATTGGTTATTGAATCAAGGGCCTGGTTTGGAGCCAGAGATGTATTAGACAAATTATCTGAGAGGAGTGAAAAAAATACTTTTATCTTATGAAGCATCTGCCCAAGCTACAACCTTGTTTCAGCATATGGCATTCAAAGAATATGTTGCACTCTTCCCAGATGGGGTTTGAGAAACTGTTTTCAAGAAATCAAGTGCAGACACTGTGATTTTCTACCAACATTATAAAACATTGCTGTATACCATTCCCAGTGATGTAAAGCTTAAGGTCCAAGGGCTCTAAAGTCACAACCATAAACCCCAGGGCTACACTACCTTTTATTTGTCATACAAATGCTTGAATTTAAATGCTCAGTGCAGTTTGCTTCAAAAGGTAGACTTCTCCAGCTTCAAAAAATTTGTCACTTGTATTGGTCTGAAATTGTCTGGAAATTAGATTTGGATTGAATAATCCTTATGGTAAAAATTAACTTTAAATATTGGGAAAGAATAATGCATGAAGCACATTAGAGGTGTCATCAATAATACTGACAAGTGAAGTTCTAACTTCCACCTTATTTATCCAGTTTCTTATAGTTACTCAATAGATAATTGTTTAATTGAGAAGTGAAAAGAAATATTCATCCTGCACATTACATTTAGATGATTCCTTCTAAAGGACCAATTTCAAAAATGCCTTGGCCACATTACCATTCCCTTTTTTACACCCCATCGTCTTTTGCTTCCGCTCTCAGGATGTACTTTTTTACCCTTAGGATTCTGCTCACTATAACTCCCAGCCCCACATCAGCTTCTGCTCATAGTGGACTTATCTACCCTTTAAGGATCTGCTAGATAGACTCTTCTATGAATAATTGTCTGACTGTTCCAACCTAGAATGATCTCTCCTGCCTCACATTTATATTACTTACTATCTACCCCATTTATTTGGCATTAAGGCATCCATTGCCTTGTGACATCTGTTCTATTTTGGGCTGATATTGCTATTGACCTTTTTATGTACATATCTTGTCTCCTTAACTGGATAGAATGCTCCTTGAGGACAGGGTCATGAATTGAATCATAGATTTTTACACTTACAAGAAACTTTAGAGATCAAATAGTCCAACAGCTCATTTTATAATTCAGAAGAAAAGAGTCTGGTAGAAGTTAAATAACTGATTTAAGGTCAAACAATAATTTAGTTAGAAGGCCCAAAATAGAGTTCCTAGCTTGAAATACACTGCTCTTTACAGTGTGTTCCATCCACTGTAACTTTCATAACATATTAGAGTTGAAATGGGCATTCGTAACCCAACCTCCTCAATTTCTAGAGTGAGAGAAGCCCAGAGAAGCTGTGAAATTGTTGCCAATGTCATTTATTGAGTTAATTCTAGTAGTCCTGTGACAACAATTCAGATTTCCTGACTATTTGCACAGTGCTTTGCCCACTGACCTAAACTCCTTTCCTTTTTCTATATTCTGTAAGTTCTGTGTACAGAGTAAATAACTATTAAGCATCTGTTAAGCTGTATACACAAAAATATAAATATTTTCAATACAGAATCCTAGAATCTGGCATTTCAGTGGAAATTGAGAAATAATAAGTTTCAAAGTTTGACTCCGACCTTTCTCATTAGTCTTTCTCAGTATAACACTCTATTTTATCTTAGGAGCCCCAAATTGTGTATAAAAATGAATATATTTGGGAATACCTCTATTTGTAGGGGGAAAAACCCTGCCTCCTGCCCTGTAAGGTTTTCTGGAGTCCAATCCTTACCTTTTCTGTGCTTGCCAGATCTATAGTCCACAGAACTCTCAATCTATGTAGGATTGAGTTGGAGTTTTAATTTATTCTTACCCAATGTTTTCTCCTTAAGTGTAAAGAATTCTTATTTTCTGTATCCCATATGCAAGATTCCTATACAAGAAATATTATGATTCTTTATACAGGGAAGTCCATGGGAAAGTCTCAATTGTCTATAGCATGTCAATGCACTTGATAGTCAGAAACACCTAAGCATTTTAGGGGTTTCCTATATTAGCACCATAAAATTAAAACTCAATCTCTGTAACTCCTAAAAGTCTAGAGATCTCATTTTAGCTTGATTTGTGAATTTTGCTTCACTTGATCCCTTTTGTTCATTAAAACTGGATCCTGGATTAAGCAATTTACTATGATCATGAGAAAAAACTGTATATTATGGGAGGAAGCACTGCCACTGATCCACTGGGTGTTTTTAACCAAGTCATGAATGTCCTTGGACTTGTTCCTTCATCTGGCAAAAACAAATGAAAAGATAAAAACAAAAGTATTTTATCAAATGATTTCTGTTCTTTCTCTCTCTTAATAAGTGGGCCAAGATATTTAAAGATATGAATTTGCCTTCTCAATTGATTAAATTTTTGAAAATTATAATTATAAATTATTATATATAATTAAATTAAATGTAATTAAATTAAATATTATATATTATAATTATATATTCGCATGTAATTTATATAATTATAAATTTCTATATTTATAATATACTTTAAATTGTAAAGTATAGAAAGGCTATTTTATAAATCTAAGCTTTCAGAAATTAATGTTACCATTAGAGAGCCAGAAGATTTTAGGAGTTCTTAGAAGATACCAGCTAACATTTTTTGAAGACTCACAATGTGCTGTGAAGTTCATCAGTACCAAATTACTCTGCACAACAGTTCTATGAGGTAAGCACCGTTATTATGCTCATTTTATAGGTGACAAATCTGAAGCACTGGGTTTAAAGTAACATGTCCCAGAGTGTATAGCGAGCTTGTTACAAGCTGTGCTTTGCAGGCAGATTCAGGATCCTAAGCCTGTACTGTCAACTATTACTTCTATCTCTCAGGGACAGTCTCCAGAGAGGCTGTGTGTTCATGCCAGAAAAAGGAGATCAGAGAGACCTACAAACTTCCACTCCCACAGGAGGATAAACAATTGCAATATAAGAAAATGTTCCAATTGGTAAATATATAGCTAGAAGGTGGATTGGAAGGTAAAATGTTGTGATGCACAATGTTTGGTTTAAAATCAATGTGATTGATTAAAAAACAAACAAACAAACAAACAAAACTCTGCTTGGAACATTGGGACGCTAGACCAGAGCCTGATGTTTATATTGAATAAGCACCTTTATTCTTCTTATTCCTTCTCAGTTGATGTTTTGTTTCCTGCTCAATACATCCTAGAACTGTTTTCACCTATCTCTTGGTATCCTCTGTCTTCCTTTAAATCATTCACAGAAGTGAAATTAATAATTCCATTGTTTGCCGATAACTGTACTCACTACTATGATGCATGAAAAATAAATAGGCAACAGGTGCTTAAGAAATTCACAAATTTTATGACTTATTTATAGGGAGAAAGTCTACAAAAGAAGACAATTGCATTATGGTATGAAAACTTGAGTGTGATATGATTCATAAAGTCCATGATCGTTAGTGACCCAAACAACTTCTACTCCTGTCTCTAATATTGAGATACACTTCACTGGCTGAGGCTTAAGTACTCTAATTTGAACTGGTTTGTCTCTAAGACCTCTTCCTGGTATACATACTTATGCCTTACAGTTTTGGTTAGATCTTAGAAGCCTCCATTCTTCAGTTATATTACTTACATAGCTTATGGTAAGTAATGCTTAAATATTCTTGGCAAAGTGTTTGGTAGTCTTCAAAGAAATCTAGAGTATATGGTCTAGTACTTTATGACTGAAATTAATCTTTTCTAATTACTTACTTAAGTGAAAAGGGTCAGTTTTCTGCTTGACTCTTTAAAATGGTCTTTGTGCAGTCCATAGAACATATCATCCTTAGGAAGGAAGTTAATATATAATCCTTGGGAGTTGAAAGCTTATCTTCCTTAAAGTAAATGACATCATTGATAGTTGCCCCTTCTGAGTTCTGTGCTGTATCTTGCCTGTTTTATTGCTCCTCCTTAAGTTCATATTTTATTCATTTCATTTTGCCTCTAAATGCCTTCCTCCTTGGTTTCTTTACCTTGATTCCTGTTTCCTTCCTCTCTTAAGGCATATTTAACCAGATGCCTTTGAGCATTCTTAAGCCTTTGTTATTCCTTTGGCACTGCTCAAAGAAGAGCTTAAGCAGAAATTTGGTCTTTCATATTTTAATTGTCCATGCTCAAAAGACCTGCTGCCTTTCCCCATATATTTATTTTGTTTATGTATGGATTATTTTTTTAATGCCTGATCTTGGATTCTGGAGTTTTAACATCATTGGTTTTAATTTGGAGGATCAACTACGTCAAGTGGTTACCTTCCACTGCATGAACATGACACATATTCACTACAACCATACCTATGCTTCAAGGATTAAAAGATAATTTTGCTCAGTTGGGTTTATTTGGGATGACAGGAAATAAATGTTTGAAATTAAACTCCCAGCTCAAAACTATGAAATAAATCCCTGGAAATCACAATTATTAAGTATGTTTCAGCATAATTAACTATCTCAACCAGAGAGTGAAATCGATGTAGCCACTGAAAGATTCCCCAGTCTTTGGCAAGTGATGCAAAATCATGACTTACCATTTCCAAAGAGAAATTAACACTAATGTTTGAATTTATAACCATGAAAATATGACTATAAGAGGAATTATAAATGCATTTTGTCAACTCTCTTGCATTCTAATTTATTGAAAGCATGTTTCTGTGCACTATGATGCTTTATTTGTCTAGACAAGGTACCCTCTACAGTGTTACCCTAAAAAATTACTTAAAATATAGAATAGAGATATTTGTGATTTATTGCATTCCTTCTAGGAAAAAAAAACAGTTAATTAAAAAAGCTTCAGGTCACTATTCATTTTAATTAATTTTTTGCTGTAATTTCAGATTGTTAAAAAGGCTAGAAGAAGATAGAAAATAAATATAGCTAGCAAGGAAGCTAGAGCTACTTTTAATTCTCCTGGTTTATTAAAACCTATTCAAGTCTTTGATGGTCTATGAAATCATGGTATTCTATCAATTATGATCTCAAAAGACTTCTGAAACATTTTTTAAGCGAGAAGTAAGTAAATTATGGGTTTGTCTTTTAAAATGTGTTTTATTATGTCATTACTTCAAATAATGTCAGTAACTCAGTACCAGTTTGAATGGTTATGGAACATTTGTAATTCAAGGGGGTGTGATTATCATTGTATATTCTGGTATAAAAAAAGACTTTAGCCAGATTACTTTTTATCGGCTCATGAATTTAGATGCAGTTCTTTTAGTTCCATAATGCAGCTGTCTAGGGGTAGATATATGCAACTCCAGATTGGCTGCCATTGAAAACTTGTAGTCTGCAACTCGATAGTTCAGGGTAGGGAGGGATTGCTGGCTCTCATGGGGAAAACATTGAAACAAATAGCTACAACAATGACAAAAAATGAGATTTGGGTTAGCTGTTTCCCAGGTGATATTTTTGTTCTCCATCTATAAGTGTAATGAAGGGGGATAAAAAAGCAGCCCTCTTTGGGTTCATTTCTAATGCCAGTCTGTATATGATAAATGTTAATTTCTCCAATCATCCAACAAATAAGGCATCCTTTCCACTAAGAATCATTCACTTAACTGCCAAATTCATTCTTTCCATTTAATATGTTTTTATTAACCACATTTGCCATCAGCAATTTTCAGCCCATCGGCTGATGAAGAATGATGCATTCTCCTTTCATTAATGCTCACTTAAGAAAATAATTCTTAATCTTCAAAGGCTGAGTAGGCACACTGTATACTCTTAACAAAAGAAAAAAAACGATATACATGAGTGGGAAAAGACATTTATGCAGACTTGATCAAAACCTCTGAATGATGACAAGGAAGGATGGGAGAAGACTCAGGTTCATATTTCTAACAGACACACCTATATCTGTTTATTATAGACAGTTTTCATTTAAGATTCTCAATGAGTGCTGTAAAGTAGATTAAGATAAAAAATATGAGAAATGTTGATACTGTAAACTTAGTGTCATAAGAAGACTCTAAATAAGACCAGCCCTTCATAAAAATAAGTTATCTAATCTGTAGTTTTACAGCCCTGAAATCCTCTTTCTGAGATTGCTTTGGCACCCTTTCCCCATTCTTTTCCCCTCTTGCAGAAATTAGTAACCTTGTGTTCTAATACCAGGTGAAGGGTACCCAACTAAGCCCCGACTAATGGGAGAAGAAATCCAGGGTGGACAAGGCCTGGTATTTATCCTGAAAGACACAGGAGTTTGCTGGGTAACAGTGGTTGAAAAGTTAAAGGGCAACTGTTGAAGTCAAAGGAGAGAGCCTGGATATTGAAAAGGAACAATTTATAAAGAGAAGAGCCAGTCCTAGTGATTATAGAGAATGGAAAACATTCTTTGGTTCAGTGAGTGGGGCCCATGAATCAAACTTGTAAAAGATTAATAGGAGAACAGGGTTTATTACATCTGCATATAGGAGATAAATAAATAAACAAACAAACAAATAAATAAATAAATAAAATGATTGAAAACCCAAAGAGGCCATTGACACAGAGAATTATATATCAGTTGAATAAAGTGTGGAAAAGGGAGAGACTGTAGGCAATAGATGGTAATAGTAGATTGATGATAAATAGGGAGTTCAGTAAAGTTCATCATGCAGATCGCATCATCTCAGGTGATGAAAGTTGTCTTCTGCTCATTCTTCTTTTCCTGGAACAGGAGGAAAGGACACCTTTATGAATGGAAATTTTCTTTATGAAATGTAAAGTAATGCCCTATTTTTAGGCATTTAGGAGGAGACTAAAGAGCTTTTCCTATGTCTGCTGTTTCTCAGTTACTTTCAGCTCAAATTAATCCTGTGTATAAGTGGTATGATTTGAGGTGGCATATTCTGGTCCCCTTCATGCTGAAGCGTAAAGTGTTGTATATAAAATCAAGAGAATAATGCATGTTTGTAGGATTGCGTAGTTTTGGAAACAGACTATTTTGATTATTAAAACTCTGTTGGTTCATTATTCTTTTTACGATCATTAAGTAGGGATTCTGTTCAGAGTTATCAATTTGTTGTCTCATAAGACCCTTGATACAGGCCCCGTGGAGCTGGTGGGATTAGTCCTCTTTTACATAAAAGAAAACACAATTAACAGAGAAGTAACTTCTTGAAGGCTCACAGCTCACAGTGGTAAACATGTAACTTGAGTCCAAGTCCAAGTATTCTTTCTCCAGGTGTGGGGCCTGCCAGGAGGGATAAGTAGAAGTACAGGAAAAGAAAACTTCTTGAGGGGTGGGAATTCTTGGCCAAAACAAAATATAGCCACAGCAAATGTGTTTAGTTAAAATACAAATATAAATTATAAAAACACATCATAAAGCCAATGTGTCAAAAAAAAAGCCTTTAGTTTACTACATGCTCAATGTGTAGCAAATGTGTAACATGCCTTATAAAGCATACTTCTCAAAAAGCATACAGCTATCTCCGTCAGAATAGCCAATATCAGAAATGCTGACAACATCGAATGCTGGAGAGGATGTGGAGCCTCAGGAACTCTCATTCATTGCTGGTAGGAATGGAAAATGAAACTTTGGAAGACAGTATGGCAGTTTCTTACAAGCTAAACATACTCTTACTATATAATCCAGTAACTGGGTAATTTACTCAAAGGGCTTGAAAACTTATGTCCACCCAAAAACTTGCATATGTTTGTTTATAGTAGCTTTATTCATAATTGCCAAAACTTAGAGGTAATCAAGAGGCCCTTCAGTAGGTAAATGGATAAACTATGATACATCCAGACAATGGAATATTATTAAGCACTGAAACGAAATAAGTTATCAAGCCATGAAGACATGAAGGAAACTTAAAAACATGTTACAAAATGAAAGAAGCCAATCTGAAAGGCCACCTACAATTTACATGACATTCTGAAGAAAAATTATGGAGACAGTAAAATGATCAATGATTGCCAGGTGTTGTGTGTGGAGGGATGAATGGACAGAGCACAGATGATTTTTAGGGCACTGAAAATATTCTGTATGATACTGTAATAATAGATACATGTCATTATATATTTGTTGAAATCCATAAAGTGTACAATGCCAAGAGTGAACTGTAATACAAACTATGGACTTTGGATAATTATGATGTGTCAATATATGCTTATCTTTGATAAAAAATGTACTATCTGGTAGGGGATAGGATAAAGGGAAGAGCTATGCATATGTGAGGGCAAGGAGTATATGGGAAATCTCAGTGCCTTCCTCTTAATTTTGTTGTGAACTTAAGACTGCTTTTAAAAACATAAATTCTGGGGCGCCTGGGTGGCTTAGTCGGTTAAGCGTCCGACTTTCACTTGGGTCATGATCTCGCGGTTCGTGGGTTCGAGCCCCGCGTCGGGCTCTGTGCTGACTGCCAGCTCAGAGCCTGGAGCCTGTTTCAGTCTGTGACTCCCTCTCTCTCTGACCCTCCCCTGCTCACGCTGTCTCTCTCTCTCTCCTAGAAATAAATAAAAAATATTTAAAAATAAAAAAATAAAAATAAACAAAAACATAAATTCTAAAAATACATATATACATCTCTGTAGATTTACCCACAAAGCATTCTGCTTGATTCTAAACTTGTTTCTAAGAGGATAGGTCAAGGAAATATGGGAATGTAGTTAAGACCTGACATGGTACCTGCTTCCTAGGACAAGATAGCGATATAGGAAATGACCCAAACATTGAAACTAACTATAGTGACACATCTGGGTAAGAGAGGTCTAGTACTATCATGGAAAAGATGAACGTGAAACATGGTTCAGCCAACATTTAGTTTTCTGGTCATGGAGAATGAAACTCCAGGGAGTAGCTTGGACTCAGGTGACTGGGGATTATGCAGACATCTTCTTGGCTTATCTCCAAGCCACTAGGAAGAGCATATGAAAAAGTCTTCAGTCTAGCATGATGGGCAAAATAAGTCAGAATAGCAAGTCTTCTTATCACTCAGTGATAGTTGTAGTAAATTTCCAGTATTTGAAGCCATCTAGGATAACTGGCTGAGTAAATGTGTATCAAGGCTTACTGACTTTCCTATAAAACTGTCAACCTTGGTGAAAAAAAGTGTCACTATTCCAGGAAACATGGGTTTTACCACCTATACAAGTTCACATATAAAATTGCCATCATAATGCCAATGAAGATATGTCAATGAATTTTAAGTGAAACATTAAAGAACCATCATTAAAAAGGAATGGAATATAATTTATGTGAGAGAATAAAATATATGTGTATGTGATTTTGTCTTAAACTTAAAAATCCTTTATAGTTGATCAGTTATATCTTAGATATGAAAGAGAGACCACATGAAGCCTTTTTGGACAAATGAGGAGAAGCAGAAAGATCCCTGGGAAATTGCCTTAAACAGCTTTAAGGAGCAGAGCCGATCTTTACTTGAGGGCATAGGTGAAAAAAACTGGAGGGTCTGGTAATTATGGTAGCAAGGAAACAAGATGAAAAAAGAGAATTCTAATTTTAGGCAGTAGCAGAAGTATATCCCCTAGAACAACAAAGGCAACTGTCCTGTTTTGTTCACACTTGTGAAATATTTTAGTTGTATTAATTGTAAGGCACTATGTCTATTTTGGATCGCTACAGTATTGTCAGCCATGTGTGATAGGGTTTGTGTCATAGCTGTAGAAAATTACCTTCTAATTGTTGACATTTATATTACTTATTCATTTATGTCTCAGATATTGAAACCAGACACACCATGATGAACTGGACTTAACCATGACATTTACTTATATACTGTGATGCCAGTGGATTTGTATACCACAACTCAAGCACTTTGCCCTCCAATTTCCTCAGGATACTGAGAGCATATGATAAGCACCCCCAAAACAAGGGAAGAATAACATCAGGGTGTATTTTTCTCTGCTCTGTTTGTATTTTTAAGGAAGACACCAGAGAAAAGGTAAAGATCAACTGAAGAATGTAATGGTAAAGTTTTAGACTGTACGGCATATTTTTAAAAAGCGTCCTTCAAAATGCCCCTGAAATGACCCCACAAAGGTACCTAGCTCCTCTTATTTTATATAAAATGGAACTAGTAGAAACAGAGGATGTATTATGAATAATGAGGCTGAATTTTAATAAAAACCATGTCTTTACTAATCTAAATGTTCATTCCATCAAAATGAAAAGAATGTTAATCTAAGTGCTATTCTCCTGACACTTAGGAGCCTTGATTCATTCTATTAAGATTCCTCTCCACTCTTTCACGGCTCTAAGAAAATAGAGAAGCTATGTTTATTTTTTAAACAAATAGGTATTTTTTTCTGGATGCAGTCTGTATAGGAAATGTTCCAAAGTATTTATAAAACAGGAGGAAAGTTCCTAGTACAGTAGAGCATCCACATAGGCTACAATTGTATAATTTAGGCTCTTGACTAGTAAAATACTTTTCTCAGTTCAGTAAAAATAGTTATTGATTAAGAATTATATGCATACTATTTTGCTGGGTTCTGAACAATACAGTTTCCATCTTCAGAGAACATCAGCTCTATCTGAGGAAAATAGACATTATAATAGAATCAGCTAAATTATCATATAAAACAGGGTAAGAATAAATGTTATACATTATTAGTTGTGGACAGAAACAACCTAATGTTTTCAGGGCTTAGGACAATCATGTAAATGAAGACCTATGTATCATGCCATCTACGTATTTAGAAGTTTTAAGCATTTATAAGAAACTGAAAGGCTGAGTTTGAGTTTAGGATTCTCAAAGTCCCTGTTGCTTTGCCAAGGCTCAGAGAGAGCCCGCACCACCCCATCTTTAGTAGCAGACTGCTCCTTTCCCTGTGCACCTCTGGCCTTGGACTGTGCTGCAAGTGATACCTCTCCTGCAGGCATGTGGTTGCCTCAGTCCACATGTCCAGGAATGTAAGAAGATAACAGCTTCCTGGCTGAACTGGATGGTGAACTGGGCCCCAGAGATGGGTAGGATTTGAGATTTGTTGGGAAGAGGAAAAGTCCATTGTAAATAGGACAAAACAATAATCAAAGCTCTGGGGAAGAAAACTGTGTTAGATGTTGGAGTTGTAGTACTTAGAAGAACAAGTTCATAGTAGGAAAGAGTAGCAATTAAGACAAAGATGTGTCTCCAATGATTCTGCCTGTAACTTCAGAATTATGTTAAAAACTTATTGGGATTAACATCAAGATATGTCGCAGTCTGGGGCACCTGCGTGGCTCAGTCAGTTAAGCATCCGACTTCGGCTCAGGTCATGATCTCATGGTTTGTGGGTTCGAGCCCCATTTCGGGCTCTGTGCTGACAGGCAGCTCAGAGCCTGGAGCCTGTTTCAGATTCTATATCTCCCTCTCTCTCTGACCGCCCCCCCCCCCCCCCCCCCCCCCCCCCCGCTCATACTCTCTTTCTCTCTTCAGAAATAAATAAAACATTAAAAAAAATTTTAAATAAGATATGTCACAGTCTAATTCTAGACTACATTTTCATCCTCATTGCTCATCCTATTATTTTTTCATACCCCACTCTGAACAAAGAATGTGACATTTGACTTAACAATGAAATTTAACACTTAAATCTAGAAAAGCATAGCTATATATGATAATTAAACCTTTGGTTTGATACCTATCTGTCACATCAGTTTTGCTTACCATTCCTCACTTATGCAGATTTTGGCCTCCACATTTTAAGTTATCATGATTCTTTCAGGTCAAATATATATATTCTGTGTACTGTATAGAAAATTCTTCCAAACTTTTACAGTTTATCTCAAATATTGGCCAATCATGGAAACTTTTATACTTTCCATGGATGAATAATGGATCCTGTTCTGTACTCTCATAGAAGTGTGTTTGTATCATATCTTATATATATATATATATATATGTTATAACTATTGGATGGTAAATACAACAATGATAATGTCTTATTTTGCATTTACCAAGGTATCTATCATAGTCCCTGATAGATTGTAAATATTCAGTTAATAATAGGTTGATAAATAAGTATAAATAACTTTTTAATTTAATGTTGGTACAATAAGTAATGGGTATGGACCATCAAGTAAATAAGTCTTCTGGAATATAAAAAGGTCATGGAGTACTTGCTTCTGAATCAAATTTCTTAAAATGCAAAGAAAATATTTAACCTCAGCCAAAAATATTCCTCATCCTGAGAACTTGGCCATAGTATAGTTTGGTTTGAAGGAGTTCTCATTGGAGTTTATGGTGCTTTCTCCAGTTTAAGTTCCATTTATCACTAGATCCCACCTTATTTAAGGAAAACCACCAAAAAAACTGAATTTCTTCCTGTCACTTTATTACAAACTTCACAGAGCTTCAGCTCTGACAGGAAACATCAACAAGCTCTAGGAAGTGATTGGCACTTCCCATCAATCAGAGCTTGAGTACAAAGTGAAGGGGAGGTTCTCCTCTATAGTGGATGTACTAGAGAGAAAACATAGTTATCTCAGGAAAGTTTATCTGTAAATGGCATTCCTTAATACTGTGAATGCAAATGACTTCCGCCCATTATTTGCTTTTTTTTCTTCTGAATTTTAGTTTGCTCCATCAAAGACAATAAAATATTAAGTGGTGTACAGGTTTTAGACCAGAAGGCAATAATCCTGATAATGCTTTTGGTATGACTGTGTTCTATGTGGCAGGATTATTTTAGGGTTAATTGGCCTTTTTTTCTGAATTGCTTATGAAAATTCAGGATAGGTGTGAAATACCACAATGTAGCAATTTGTATTTCCAACTATTAGTTTTCGTTAAGTTTTTCCAAATTTCTATTTTTTTATAATAAGGAATTGCCTTTTGTGCATTTATATTATTTTTCTGTCTTTTCCTTTGGCTGGGATTAATATTTTCATAAAAGTAGTTAAATTTCCTTATTATGAGTCTTTAAAATTTTTAAGAAATAAACTGGGAATTTATTCTGATAATCCAGTGCAAATTGTGTCCCTATACCACAGACGCATGCCAAAAAAATCCCATAACTGAAGATTCATTGAATAGAAATTTGAATTGACAAATCAGGGAGTGTCTGGATGTGTTTTTCACATTTTACTCCTCAACCAGATTTCTAGCATCATGGAAATAAGATGTATGAGACATAAAAGAGAGGATAAATATTTTCTCTCCATTTGATCAGTTTTGAAACAGAGTTAATGAATGATTAAATTCAGTTTCTGAGGCCAGATAGCTGGTTAAACCAAAGGTAAAATCAGGGTCTGGGTAAATTGCCTTCACCTCTGACCAGATTTCCATTTCGCGTTAAAGAAAATGTTTCTATTTCAGTAACCATTTTTAGAGAAACTTGTAATGAGCCCAATGAAGTGACAGCCACAGTCTAGTTCCTTTTCACAAATACAAACCAATACGCTACCTGAAACACTGAGCTTTCAGAGATACAATAGCAGAGAAGTTGAGAAAATGTAGAGGCATAGAATCAGTCTGTCCTCACTACTAGACAAAGCTCTCAATGCCCATACCCATACAGAATCAGTCATTTCCACTTCCTATTCATGAGAAATAATATAAAACAAAGGCCTTTAATCTTATTTGGTCAATTCTACAGTATCCCTTGAGTTCCTGTCTGTGACTAACTGAGAAAACTCTTGGTAGAAATAAATTTTTTATTACTAAAACTGCTTTTGACCTCTAGACCCTTTCTGGCCTTCACTTCAGAATTGTGTGTGTGGCACATGAATGAAAATCAGAGGAAACTGCAAGGTCACCAGGCAATGACAGAAAACAAAACAGTATCTGAGAGAAGAAAGATGCTAAAGCAAAAGCAGTTCTGCTCTCATTAGATAAACAGTCTCCCTCAGTTCCTCTCTTCCCCATTATAGTCACTGACAAGCATTGCATCATCTCAGAGAGGAGAGAGATAAGCAACCAGGGAACAGGGAAAAACAAGTGTTTGGGGAAGATTTTAGTACCCGGCTGTGTGATTTCTGGCCTTCGCAAATATGAACACAAGGTGTGTGGGAAAAAGGCTAGAAACGTGAATCTTTTGGGTACCAAAAATTCTTTATTTGAAAACAGACCCTACAAGCCCTTTTACTTGTCCTATAAATTGATATTAAAACAAGTATCTGGTATTCTGGTTTTAGTTTGAAGGTATAGAGATTTAGAACGAGCCTCATTCCCACCCTCACACAAGAAAAAAGCTGAGCAAAGTGCAAAGTAACAGCATTTCTGAATCCTTTGGAGAATTCAGTGGCAGAGCACGTCACTAACCCTAAATCTAAGAAAGACAGGTGCCTCAGGAGAGACAGATCTTGAGTATTTGCTTACTTGGGATGAAATAGGGCAATTTGGCTGACAACTTTTAATGTATTGCTGAAGACTGGGTGTGAGAGAGAGTGAGAGTATGAAGTCTCTGTGGATTATATACACAGGGGTGTTTTGTTTCATTTTGAAGACTTTTCATTCCACATATCCAACCAGGAAGTCACCAGGAGCACCAGGAAGAATCCTGAGATAGCTACCCTTGGGGTTTGTGGGGTTGACTGGGGAAGAGGAACAGCAGCCACTGAAGAAACACTGCCTGGACCATCATTCCTCTCTCTCCTAAAGGACAGAAGTCTTGAGACATTGGTAGAAACCTGCAAGAGCTGTAGAAGAGGAATGAGGGAAAAACTCCTCTCCTAGAGAGAGAACAAGGATATGTGTTAGCTTAGCTCCACAGGGTTGGAGGGGCAGGAAAACTTGTGAGAACCTCAACCTGACATAGTATTTGTCTAAGACCAGTGCTTAATCAGAACATTAGAGAACATTCCCCTTTCCCACACTTCTCTACCAGACTAACAAGCATAGAATAAAGACAGCAGTAAAATACAGTTGGGAGACATGCAGACTGTCTCAGGAGCAAAGCACAAAGGAGAATACACAAAGCAAAGGTAGGGTTCAGACATAGAGAAAATAACCTTTGGGAATGCTTACAGCACCCGAAAACGTAAGTAATTGCTAGAGAGATATAAAATCCATGGTCCCTGAGGGTAATAATAAGGCCAGCACAACTCAAACACAACCTAACTCCTGACTATATTGAAACCAGACCCACACAACAAAAGATGCAGCACTAGGAAAGTCATGCTCATCTCCAAGCATTAGAAAAAGATTTACCTGAGTGTCTACTATCTTACATAAAATTTCTGACTTTCAATTTTAAAAAAATGTAATCCATAATGAAGCAGAAAATAAAAACAATCTCAGGAGACAAAATAATCACCAGAACTAAAATCAGATATGTCTCAGATGTTAAAATAATAAGACAGGCACATTTAAAGTAAATGTTATAAAAATGTTTTTAAAATGTTCTAATGCAGAAGGTAGATAACATACAACAGCAGGTGGGTGACTGAAGCAGAGAGTTGGAAACTTTAAAAAAGAATCAAATGACTGTGCTAAGAATGAAAACCATATTGAGGCACCTGGGTTCCTCAATTAGTTGAGCGTCTAATTGTTGATTTCGGCTCAGGTTGTGATCTCACAGTTGGGGAATTCAAGCCTTGCACTGGGCTCTATGCTGACAGTGCGGAGCCTACTTGGGATTCCCTCTCGCCCTCTCTCTCTGTCCCTACCCCACTCATGTTCTTTCTTCTCTCAGGATAAATTAATAAACTTAAAATGAAAACCATATAACAGAGACAAAGAATGTTTGGTGGCTTTATCAGTAGATTCAACACAGCTAATGAAAGAACTCATGAATTTGAAGATGAGTCAGTATAAACTACCCAAACTGAAACATAGAAGTTGGTGGGGGAGAGTAAAAAAAAGAAATAGAAGAAATTATCCTAGAGTTGCAATTTAATATCAAATAGCCTGATTAACACACACACACACACACACACACACACACACACACACACAAGATTCTATAGGAAGAAGAGGTAGAAAACAGAGAAGAAATATTTGAATAAACAATGGCTAAGAAGTTTTCTAAAACTAATTACTATACCAAACCAGAGATCCCAGAATTTAGAGACCTACAAGCAGAGTAAATGTTTCCTCTCTCTTCCACACGCAACTAGATATGTCATGTTCAAATTGCTAAAATCCAAACATGGAAAGAAAATGTTAAAAGAAAACCAGGGGAAAAGGTCACATTGCAGAGGAACCACACAAAGAATTGTCAGAAATTCATCAGAAACCATGCAAATATGAAGATCATGAAGCAACATATTAAAATGTTGAAATGAAAAGGAAAACACCACAAAAACCTTGTCAACCCAGAAATCTCAGTGCAGCAAAAATATCAAAAGTATCTATCAAAAATAAAGAAGAAATGCAAACTTACTAGAGAAACAAAAACTGAGAGAGTTCATTGCCAACAATCTTACTCTGTAAGAAATGTTAAAATAAGTTTTTCAAGAAAAATAAATATGAAAGAGAACTACACACCAATAAAATAAAGAGCATTGGAAATGGAATAAAATTCATTTTATTATGTAAATATCCTAAAATGTAACCATCTAATACAGAAATGATAACTATTATTGTTTGTAGCTAATGGAAAAGCAAATATGTGACAAAATATGTGACACTGAAGCTTAAGGTTAGGATTTGAAATACACTGCCACAAAGTCCTTACAGTACACATAAAATGGTATATTACTTGAAGGTAATTTTAGATTAATTTAATTTTTTATTTTAAGTTTATTTATTTATTCTGAGAGAGATAGAAGTAGCATGAGCAGGGAATGACAGAGAGAGGGAGAGAGAGAGAACCCCAAGCAGGCTTTGCACTGTCAGCACAGAGCTCACTGTGGGGCTCAAACTCATGAAACTGTGAGATCGTGATGTGAGCCAAAACTGAGAGTCAGATGCTTAACTGACTGAGCCACCCCGGTGCCCCAATGTTTGATTAATTTAAAAATGTGTAAGCCCTAGAGTAAAATAAATAAATTAATAAATAACATAAGTGTCAATAAAAAAAGGTAAAATTAAATATATCGAGAATGTTCAATTGACGTCAGAAAATATAGGAAAGAATAAAATTGAAATTAAAAAAGATAGAATAGAAAACATTTAGCAAAAATGATAGATTTTGAAAAGATATCTAATTGAAAATATGTCAATCAATATAAGAAGGTTAAAAAATTTAAGGATAATCTCAGGAATTTTAGAGTTTTATGTATTCTTTTTTAAAATATATTTTTCATGTTTATTTATTTATTTTGAGAGAGAGAGAGAGCATGAGGAGGAGAGGGGCAGAGAGAGAGGGGGAGAGAATCTCAAGAAAGCTCCACGCTGTCATCTTTGAGTCCCATGTGAGGCTTGATCTCAAGAACCATGAGATCATGACCTGAGCCAAGATCAAGAGTCAGACGCTTAAAGGACTGACCTACTCAGGGGCCCCAACTTTTATTTTTTCTTATGTAGACTATTCTAATCTTAAATTTTTTCCACACTAAATTGTAGAAATGAATATTTCCTATTACTTCTTAGGTCAAATTACACCGGAATGTGTGTTTCCTCATATAATATTGGAACAGAGAATTTCATTACATGCAAAATATATTGCTTTAAATAGCATGATTTATATCAAAAACTGATATTCAGCAAATATTTATTTAAAAGTCTACTATTTGCAAACTAACTGCAGTCAAATGGTTGGTTGATCCAAGAAAAACAACTGATAAGAGTAATGATTTGATTAAGTAGACTGGATCAGCTGGTGAACTAGGATCCTGTGAAACATCCATCTTTCTCATAGGTAATCACATCAGAGTTTGTGAGAAACTGGTAATCCTAGAATCTTTGCAGAAATGTGAATTTTTTTAGTATATATTGACTCAGACTATATGAATTTGATTATATGAAGTCCATTTGGATTCATCAACCCCTATTAATTTTATTTGAAAATACATTGCAGCTCCGTTCACTCTGTTCATATTTTATACCCTGGTTTTACCCACCATCATTTTCTATCTGGGCAGTTGCAATACTTCTTATTTGATTTGTTTCAACTCCTACCTCCTTCCTGTGTAATTCTTTTTCCTTAATGCATCTGGAATTATTTCTTAAAAATTTATTTCAGGTCACCTCACTCCCCTGCTTAAATTATTAAATTATTTTCCTGTTATGGGAAGAATATAACCCAGACTGCCAACCACCACCCACAGATGCTGCATGATTTGGCCTTACCTACTGCATCAGTATCATCTTGTGCCTCTGAGAGCTTTTGTCACAACACTTAAGCCATGCTCCTGGCTTCATATATGTAAAATATGTAAAATAATGAATTGGCTCACACACTAATGGTGTACGTTCCTATCTGAAGGCCAGCAGGCTTCAAACCCAGGAGGAGCCACTGTTTCCACTCAAGTCTAACATTAGGCAGGAGAAAACTGCCATCCCAGCTCCAAGGTAGGAACCAGGGGGAATTTCCTTTTGTCAGGCGTGGGTCAGCATTCTGTTCTATTCAGATTTTCAACTGATGGGATGAGGCTCACCCACCATAGAGCAAGTAAGCTGTTTACTTAGTCTATTGATTTAAATGTTAATATAATACAAAAATGCTCTCACCTGGAAAAATGTGAATTACCTGAATGAATTAGCCCTGTCATGTTGACATATAAGATAAACCATCACATTCTCTCAAGTCAAAGTCTTTCCTATGCCTGGAAAGCTCTTTTGTTAAACCATTATGGGACATCTTATATTCATCTTTCAGAATAACTTCCTCAGCGAGGACATTCCTGATTCACCAATGTCCCCAAGGTTCTTTAAATTATCCTCTCATATAGTAGTCTTTGTTTTACTACCATAAACTTTGTTCACCGTATAGTTAGGCATTTATTTTTTACTTTATTTGTTTAATATCTACCTTCTTTACTAGACATTAAAATCCATTAGAACAGATACTGCCTTTCTCTTTTTTTCCCCTTCTGATTGCAAATTGTCAATATCTGGTATATGGTATACATTCAGTAAATAGATACGGAAAAATTAAATAGCCAGCAAGACCATTACAAAAGAGAGAATGTGCTATTCATGGCTCATTTACCTTCAGATTCAATCCCTGCTTTGCCCTGTTTCATTCTTATGGGGTCTGTCTACAGACTGCATCTTTCCAAACTCTGCTGTATACTGGCTAGCTTTGGCCAACAGGAACCACTAACCAGAGGTGAATAGCTAAGAGGAAGTAAGCAATCAATGTGTCTGTCTCCTTTTGCACTTCTCTCATAGCCTTTCCCCTTTGAGGCAGGATCTCTGTGGTTCTGGTTTAAATTTTTTTAATGGTTTTTATTTATCTCTAGGAGAGAGAGAGAGACAGCGTGAGCAGGGGAGGGTCAGAGAGAGAAGGAGTCACAGACTGAAACAGGCTCCAGGCTCTGAGCTGGCAGTCAGCACAGAGCCCGACGCAGGGCTCGAACCCACGAACCGCGAGATCATGACCTAAGTGAAAGTTGGTCGCTTAACCCACTAAGCCACCCAGGCGCCCCTCTGTGGTTCTGGTTTAAACTGGATATAGCCTCAGCTTCAGTAACACCAGCTCATCAACTGACCTCTCTGGCCTGGAGTACATAGCAGTTTTCCACTGTTGCCAGACTCTGGATTGCCCCGCTGTCCTCTGATTTGCATGTAAGCTCTCCTAACGTGTTTCTCATCTTAAATTCCCTTGATTTGAAACAAATACAAGTTTATGTCTCCAAGAGAACACTCTGGCTGGTACAGGAATATTGGGTTCTTTGTCTTTAACTGTCAAGTCCTATTGGAAAAAAGATGAAAGAACAAGTCTTTGAATAAAGGTATCAGTGCGGGAATGTTGTTTGATGCTGACCTCTTACTACAATGCTTCTAAAGTGTGTCACCGTATGAACCAAGTCTTATAGTCTGAAATATGGTTTGAAATGCTCCAGCCAGATAGAGTGGGTCTTAACGCAAGTCTTTCTAAATTCTCCAGAATATTAAAAGGAGTTACATTCGTTTGCTAGGCCTGCCATAGCAACATAGCACAAAGTAGGTGACTTAAAGTAACATCAATTTATTATCTCACCGTGCTGGTAGCTAGAAGTAAGAAACCAAGGTGTTAGTAGGTCCCTACTCTCTTTAAAGGCTCTGAGGGATCCTCGCTTGCTAGTTCCAGCTTCTGATGGCCCCAGGCACTCCCTTGCTTGTGGCAGCCTAACTCCTATCTCTCTTTCTATCTTCATACAGCCATTTTCCCTTTGCATGTGTGTGCCTGTGTCCGCATTTTCTTCTTCTTACAAGCACGTCAACCATATTGGGTTAGGGCCCTCATTGGGTTAATGTCCTCATCTTAACTTGATTACTTCTGAAAAGACCCTATTTCCAAATAAGGAAGGTTCAGTCACAAGTACTAGGGTTAAGATTTCAACGTATCTTTTGGGAGGATACAATTCAATCCATAAGAGGAAGGATGTGGATGTTCTAAGATCTTTCTTTCTGTTCCTTCCTTGTGATACCCATTGGTCTTCCAGCTTCCAAAGCTACTGTCCAGTATATGGAGGAAGGCATGTTTTTCCCCTAAATTTCTTCTCTAGGTCTTTGTCATTAATAAGCACTTCCTGAAAGTCCTCCATGAAAATTGTAAGAACTGGTATTTTGAATAGGGAATCAAAAATACGAGGACCCCCTGGCCTGTAGCAGTCCATGTGTGCAGCCCTTCTGCCCGGCTTGACCATACTATATCATGCTGCCCACTCCAAACCTGTTTACTGCCAGGCAACTACATTTATTGAACCTTTCATAGGGACTGAAAAATAGCCACCTCATTGCAGTGTCTGGCAGGTACAGCCCACACTGTAAACTTCTTAGTGATTCAGCAGTTCACATTGTAAAATATCAGAGTCAATGCTGAAAAAGACAATATTCTGTTGGCTTCCTGGAAATCCTGACCTCAAATCCCCTTGTAACATTTTTTGACCTACAGGGAATTAATTTACTATCTCTAAACATAGCCCCAAATACATTATTTTAAGATCTATTATTTACTGTACTGGTTAGCAAGCTTTTATCTCTTATTTATGATCAGGTAAGTTTTAATTGGAAATAGGTTGGAAGTCATCCAAGCTAGGTGGGTACTGTGGTCCCTGTTGTAAATTGATCTTACAAACACCTGCTTGTTGTGTGAAGTTATGCAAAATCATCCTTGAGCTGTTGCTTTTTCTTTTTTTTCCTCCTTTCATTTTTAAACTTTTGAAGCACTGTGGAACTTGCCAATTAAGTCAAGAAAGCATAAATAAATCTCTCTGAATTTGAAACAGATAGAAGAATCTTTGTTGAAAGCATAGTTCTCTTGACTAAATTATAATTAATCATTTTCATGTCTTCGGAGGGTTTTTTATTGTTTTTACCCACAATGTGCTTGACCGAAAGAGTGTTAACCTGGTCTTAATAAATAAAAAAACAGGAGGTTGAACTCCCATAACCTAAAGGTAGGGGCCAGATAGAGGGATAGAAAAGTTGTAAAAACAAAAACAAAACAAAACAGGTCATAAATATTTTTAAATGCCTCTGGCCTGAAGTTCATATATTTAGAGCATGTTTGGTGTAAAACATTTTCTTCTTTATTCTGTAATACCATTATGGACTGGATATTTCTAGTTCCTTCAAGTGATTTTGGAAACAGTGACTAAATGGTTTGGATTGAAAGGTTTCTGGAAGACCAAGTTAAGTCATTAAGTCTAATTGCTATTTGACTCTTTTTTTTTTATTATGCATGTGTTGGTGACTCTATGTGGTTATTTTATTCGATCCAAAACAGTGTGACTTGAGAAAATCTGAATTTCAGTGTTGAAATAGTCATTCTTTGCATATACATTTGACTCTCAATTACATGAGCTAATAGAGAGGAACAGTTGCATGATTGATTCAAAGAAAAAGAGATTATTCACAATTGTCTTCAGATTGTGTTTTATCACTTTTTGCTGCAGCAGAATTGCCTTACTCATTCTGTCTTGCTCCAGCTATTCAGTGAGCTTATGCTGGTTTGTTGGGGGCGGGGCGGGGGGGGGGCTGTCATGGTGGTTCTGCTAGGTGGCCTAAGCTGGAAATTAAATATTTCTCACAAATAAAACAAAAGGACTACAAAGGTAAAATATAATACTTTAAATTTTACCTTTCCTCTAGTTAATTTCTGCAATAATAGAATAATGATCATGAGGGCAGCTTTCATGCTTAGTTTTGCCCTTCCATTAGCTGAATCTTTCCCTTTGGCCCTGAGATGGTTATAATTCCTCATGGGAAGTCAAGCAAAATGACAGTTTAGAACACATAATGGGCCTATTGCCGAAGAATGGTTGTATCTATTGAGATATTTGATGGAAATTACCTGTGGATATTTAGATAAGTAGCTTTGATCTCTTTGTGTCTATTTCTTGATCTGTAAAATGGGAATAAAGTTCTTCCCTGTTAGGTGCTCGGGACTGTTTTAAATCAAATGAATTATTAGCTTTGTCAAATGTAATCCATACTATAAATTTAAGGAAAAACAACTACAGAAGAAGATGTTCTATCACTGAGAGAACATAAGCCTGGGGTAAAAACCCTTAGATTCCATGTATCATGCTGCTAAACATACAAGTATTTGACTCACTTTGAATCACTGTGACTTTAAGAGTTGAAACATAAGGTGAGTTTTTTACTTACTAATCTTCCTCCCTTAGGCCATTTCAGCAGTGTCTTTTATTTAGATATTGTCCCACAATCATTTCTAGTTTGAAAAGGGAGGAATATGATGTTTTAAATTTCAAATGAGAGAGAAAACTTGGTAACAATATATGGTTATTTCTATTGTGATCAGAGGACTTTCTGAAAAACTTTAAAACCATTCATTCTCTTATTTATAAATTAATGTTTATGTGTTCATTCAGTTAGTTAATGTATGGCGTATATATTTTTAAATTAGAGAAAAATTGTTAAGTACCAGACAGTGATGGAAAATGGTATTATAGTAATATAGTTGACTTGGATAGTAACATGAAATATGTGACCACATAAAGTGTTAAACCAAGGGATAGCACAAAATGGAATATAGTTGTCTATCATTGATAAGATGCACCAAGTGTTATGAGTTAGAGGGAAAAGACTTGCAATGGGTGGAATTGGAAATAGGCTTTGAAAGACAAGTGGGAAGTCTGATTTTCAAGACTTTATGTAACGCATTAAAAAGTGTGGAATTTGTGTTATTGTTACTAGTAAGCTATTACTGTTTTGTGAATAGGACATTATTTTACTCATCTGCAAGTAAAATTAAATGTAGATTTACTCTACAAATATGATTTGGGTGAAGGAAGGATAGAGAAGAAACAGTGAAATAATCTGATAGAAGAACCAAATAGATGAACATACTATAAACATAGTAGAGGAAAAAATCTAGTAAGAATAGAGGAGACTGCTACACATAGCAAAACCAGTAATTTCTGTTGATTGATTGATTAATAACTAAATGACTTAAAAAAAAAAAGAAGTGACATAAGCATTTAAAACTATTTTGATATCAAGGAGATTCAAAGGCCACAGACTTTAAAGTCTCCTTTTCTTATTTTTTCTTATCCACAAGTCCTTCTCTTTTTATTTACGCTCTCCTTCCAAAGCTTATTGTGTAAATAAATATAGTAGCTTATACTTGTTAAAATAATAGTTCTGATAGGCTGGGTTCTGCTCTGATAACAAATAATCCTAAATATTAGTGACCTAACTAAAAAAAAAAATTCTTCATTACTCCTATTTTGCAGTGGGACTGTGTAAGTCGTTAGGGTAGCCAACCTCTAGATCTTGCCCCAGCATTCCAGGTTACTTTGGTCCAATAGCATAGTTCATGCCAATATATAAATATTCCAGTGATTACTATGAAAAGAGAGATTTTTAGATTGGCTCTAAGATATGTCTGCTTGTAAAAGACACACTCTACTTCAGTTTATATTTCATTAGCCAAAGAAAGTTATGCAGCCACACCTAAATTCAAGGAGGGATTAGTACAGTCCTCTGTTTATACTGGAAGAAGAACTAGAAATACTGGTGAAGAGTATTCGTGTCCATCATTAACACTTATTACATGTCAGTAACTGTTCTAAAATAAATCGTATGAATCATGTATATATACATGCATTAATTAGCATAGCCATTCTTTTACATAGGGACAAATTATGTGCACCCTCTGCAGATGAGGAAACTTAGAGAGATATTGAATAGTGTTCTACTAATTCAAAGAGAAAAATGGATATGTTCCTAGACAATATGGCTGCAGAGTGTATCCCTTAACTATGACTACTCTTAAGCCATTACTTCTCCAAGTAGTATTTGGATTATAAAGGAAACAAAACCTTAAACTAAAATAAATTAAATGCTAGCAAATAGAAAGTTGTGGTTCTCTGTGAGGAAAATTATAACGGCTATAAGTGCTTGCCCATTTTCAATAAATCCTGCCATGGAGGAAATTTCTGCTCAATCTTGGTTGTAAAACTTAGTTCTCAGATGCAGAACAGAACAGAATTCAACTGTTAAAATATAAAAAGTGTGAGGTATTGGAATATTTTAAAGAAAACAAATAAATAGAAAGAAAGAAAGAAAGAAAACAAAAGAGAAAAGAAAAGAAGAGAAAGGAAAAGAAGAAAACAAATAATTCTAAAGGTAGTCATCTGTTTTGTCAGGTTAACAAAGAGAAAAAAAGCCAATTATCACATCAAAATTATATGGAGAAAAGAAATAACAGGAAAAAATACTATTTTTCCCCATATATTGTTCTTTCCCAGGGATAGTTGGTTTTATGTTAAACATTGTGAAAGGAAGTGGTTTAAGGAAGTCTCAGTTCATTTAGGAAAACAGAAAAAAAGTAGACTTGTAAAATGATAATAAATGCAAAATAGTATTATGAATAAATCATTTTGTGACATTATACTTGGGGGCTTCATCATTCAGGAAAGGCATATGCTGTCCAAGAAATATAGCCTCCAGAGTACATCATTTTAAGATGGAGTATTTAGTGAGCACATTAGCAAAGCTTAGTCTCTTATTTATGATCAGGTTGGTTTTAATTGGAAGTGGGCTGGAAGGCAGCCAGGCAAGTAGCTGTGGCCATTGGATTTCTTAGAACTCTGTAATATTGCTCTTTGAAAAGTCTGTACAAACTCCTAGATATGGGCAAGATATAATCAGATGTCTTGAAAATCAGATCAGCATTTTCTTTTCATAAAAAATCTAATCCAAAGGACAACTTTAATTTAGAGAGGATGTAAAAGTTCATCAGAGAAAAAGAATATGGCCAAAAGAAGGAGAAATATGTATTTTCTGATTATCCTCAGTGAAGGAGTTGAGAGTCTGAATGTGTGAACTTCTCCTCTTTAACTATATGTAATATTACAGCAATAGGATAATGAGAAGCTACAAGGCATCACAGCCACCCCCCACCCCGTAAAGACACTTATGACAGTACTAAAAAGCATCCCATCAACCCCTACTGGTTCCAAGAAATGGTTGGCTACAGAAAACACTCTGCCCTAACATTGATCAATCTTCCCGCTTTTGAAATGTCCCCAGACTGTTTAATTGCTCTCTTGCAGCCAACCATGGGCAACCAGGTCTTCCAGAACACCAATCAGGAAATCTCTCCACTTCTAAAAATCCCAGTGCCAAGAGCACTTGCCAATCAGAGACCGTCTCAGTGTTTCTTCTTTTTGGCCTTGAAAAACTTACGCTCCCTTCTAACACTTTGGAATCTCTGTTGAAATCAAAGTGATGCAAGACAAGATACTCTGGCAGTAAGTTTATAAATACAGAGCCTTTGTTAATGTTGTTGCCGCCTTACTTTTGTCTTTGACAGTTGTCCCAGTGCCACACTTGGATCCTGCCAGACCGACTTGTAATGCAGACTTGGGGGCTCTTGAGCAGGAGCAGTCCCCACCCAGGTCCCTTAAACTACAACTGCTCCTTCAGTCACCCAAAACGGTAAGTTTTCTTCACTGGGCCACTCTCTTTGAATAAGAGTTCCTCAGCTGTTTGCTTTCTTTGTTCATTCCTGGGTATTTGCATTTGTTGGAAGTTTCCTGTTTTGATTTACATCCTTGGTAGCTTGCCTCTGCCTGCTGTATCTTTAAATGTTGTAGAAACATAAGAAGGAGAGAGTCTCAAGGTAAGAGTCTGTTGTTCCCACCAACTCCCAGGCTGAGGTTTTTGGGATTTTCTCCATATCTGTGTCCCCTGAGGGAAAAAACAAACAAAGACCACTTTGCTGTTGAACACCAATAAAACTGGATGAATTCTCCTCCCATTCTGACTATTCATTCCAAGAGCTTAGTGTCAGTCCACAAAGAGTATTCCTGGTGACGGTGGGGTGAGATATAAATTGCCAAATCTGTATTTAGAGGCAATTAACTTTTAGTTCAGGTACTTGAGACACAAAACACACCACGCAACTACTTTCCACTTACTATGAGCAGCTCTCATGGGTTCTGCTTAATATAAACCTCCTCCACCTCAGAAATTTCCTGCTTTCCGTATGCGATATTACAGTGCTAACTCTTGTCCCTATTTCTGTAAGTGGCACAATTTCACCAGTGCCATTTAGAGAATGCCAGTGAAGTGGGTCTCCAATGCCACTTTGATAAACATTTAATTTAGCAACTATTATTCATTTGAGAGATGTCTTAGGAGAAAGGGAAATAAAGTTTCTTTGCTGGCCCAATGGCCTAATTCTTAATTGGTATATTGAAGCTTCCAAGTAAAATCCCAACTCCAAATTAACTTCTCTTTAAGGTTCATTGGCCAATGTTAGAAAAGGTTTTGATGATATTAAATAAGGGACATTTTTCCCCGTTAAAACCACACCCCTGTGTATACCTCAAACTTCCTTGTACCCTGTACTCATTCTCACTGAATACCTTCAGGACTACCTTTTTCCTCTCTGTTTCCTGAAAATTTCTCTCACAAGCTTCCTACCACTTTCATCTGCAAATTCCCTTTATGAATCCACACAGGTCATGAGCTTAGAACATCCTCACAATTGAATTTAAACCTTGGTCCTAGGAATAGTTAAGAAGGCTCTTTGGGGATTTTCCTAAGCCTCAGAAATACAGACAGCTAGTCAGTGGGCAACTTAGACACATCTAGAGGATCTATGACTTTGGCCTACCTGACTTTTGTCAATTAATCCACGTATTAGTTAGCACCTCAGATGCCAAGCTGTGGCCAACTTGAAACACTTCCTTGCTGAAAATCTATAGCCCTCACTCAAAAACTACACTACCCTTACTACCCCCAATATTCTAGAAAGATTAATAAGAACCAGTGACATTCTTGAGTTAAGAACAGGAAAACTCAGAAACGCTTGAACTACTCTGGCCAAAAGCATGGCCCCTAGCTGTTGTGGCCATCCAGTCCACCCCTTTGGAGGCATGTGACTTATCTCCCTGTGAATTTGTGACTGGAAGACAGATGCATGTCGGTATTTCACCTCTTACCCTAGATTGTACTTTTTTACATGCAGACATGGCAAAATAACGCAAAAGAATCGTGTATTATACCAGTATTGTCACTGACAAGTCAAATCTACCCTCCCACAACATTTTCCTGAATAGGTTTTTCATGATCTTCAAACAGGAGATTTTGTTTACTGGAAAATACATCAAAGTCTGTATTTTCAGGGTGTTAAATGCTATAGGGCAGTCTTAATGGACTGTATAATAGATGATCATCTACGACTTGACCAGACAACCAAGTAGTCTATAAAGATAAAATCTTCAAGGAAAATGCCAGTGATGACATCCAACAGAGTTAGTGATGATGATCTAGTGATGATGACATAATAGCCTGAGTCTAGGTCAGTTTCTTGATTCTGATAGAGAAAAAGACCAAAAGCATCTTTTTAAGTGTCTTTTAAGATACTACCTGCCCTGGCAGCCACTTCCATAAGGGTCATTATGACAGTTGGACCACATCAAAGCACTCAAATCACCCCTACTTGTTGTAGGAACAGATTTGCCATGGAAAACTTAACTCTGAGGTTGAACATCCTTCCTCTTTTGACATACCCTCAAATAGCTTACTTGTCCTCTTTCACTCAACCAAGCATTGCCTAATGTACCTGAAGATTAGAAAGTCTTCCATCTGTAACTAATTTTGTGTCTGACTTAGTTTGTCTTTAACAATACCAAATGGAGGGGAGGCACCTGGGTAGCTCAGTTGGTTAAGCTTCCAATTTCAGGTCACAATCTCACGGTTTATGAGTTCAAGCACCACTTTGGGTTCTCTGCTGTCTGCACAGAGCCTACTTCAGATCCTCTGTCCCTCTCTCTGTCTGCTCCTCCCTGTTCATGCTATCTCTTTCTCTCAAAAATACATAAACATTAAAAAGATTTAAGAAAAAGTACCAAATGGAGGGGCACCTGGGTGGCTCAGTTGGTTAAGCATCTGCCTTCAGCTCAGATCATGATCTCATGGTTCATAAGCATGGAGCCCACTTCATATCCTCTAAGCATGGAGCCCACTTCAGATCCTCTGTCCCCCTCTCTCTGTGCCCTTACCCAGCTCTCTCTCTTTCTCAAAAATAAATAAACATTAAAAAGAAGAATACCAAATGGAAATATAAATAGCTTTACTTATCACTCGCCACTTTCAGAGACTGTGCTTTTCCCCATTCCTCTCATGTGATAGTCACAATAATGTGCAAATTAGGTATGATTCCTGCTTCATAGAACAGGAAACTGAAGCTCTGGAGAGTTAATAAGATGTTGGCAGTTACATAGTAAAACAGAAAGGCCTAAGAAACTTGCCGGTTAAATAGCAAATTGGAGGTAGAGCCAGTACCGTAAGCCAGGAGTTCTGATCCGTAGTTAAGTTTACTTGGCTTTGCAATGCTAACAACATTTCTTCTGGATCCACATGGTTTCCTCTCAGGAAACATATTTTTTAAGACCCATATCCTGAGAAATCCAAAATATAAAATACCAGTTGAGCCATAGTGTATTCCTTGGGTTAGTTTCAGTAATTCACAAGGTCAGACAACAAAATTACATAAGGGAAGGTTAGAGTTGTGGGAAAGATGAGGATGTGATGGGGAATGTAAAAAGTTATTCTATAAAGTCAAACATTGAAGACAGTTATCTTGAGTCTTGAGAGAGTTATTTTTAAAATTTGAGATCAAGGAGCATTTGGGTGGCTCAGTTGATTAAGCATCTGACTTCGGCCCAGATCATGATCTTGTGGTTTGTGAGTTGGAGCCCTGTGTCAGGCTCTGTGCTGACAGCTCAGAGCCTGGAGCCTGCTTCAGATTCTGCGTCTCCTTCTCTCTGCCCCTCTCTGCTCATGCTCTCTCTCTCTTTTTCTCTCTCAAAGAATAAACATTTTTTAAAAATTAAAAAAATAATAAAAAATAAAATACAATTCGGGATCAACTTTCAAAATGAAAGAAAACCTCTCCCCAGTAAGATGGAAAAAAATGCATATTATCTATTGGTAAATGGTTTATGGTATACACACACACAGACATACACAATGTTAAACTTTTTTCACTGACAATTTACTTCAAGTAAATATAAGTTTTTGAGCTACAATTGACCTTGAATGACATGGGTTTCAAATGTATGGGTCCACTTATATGTGGATATTTTTCATAAATATGATATAATACTGTAAATGTATTTTCTCTTCCTTATGGTTTTCTTAATAGCATTTTCTTTTATCTACCTTACTTTATGATAAGAATACACTACATAATACATATAAAATAAAAACATATATTAATTGACTTTTTATGTTACTTTTAAAGCATTGAATCAAAGCAGCCTATTGGTGGTTAAGTTTTTAGGGAGTTAAAAGTTATACGTGTATTTTTGACTGTGCAGGGGTTACCCCTAAACCCACGTTGTTCAAGGGCCAGCTGTACTTTAAACATAAGAAAAGTTGCAGAAAATTAGAGTTCCAATATACCCCTCCCCAGCTTCCCCAGTAGGAATCTAATCATTGTGCATAACCATTGCACAATTATCAAAATGTGGAAATGAGGATTGGTATAATGCTATTAACTAAACTACAGAGCTAACTGAATTTTACCAGTTTTTCCTCTACTCTCCTTATTGTGCTCCCAGAGTCTATCTCGAATCCCACAGCACATTTATCAGTATTTCTCCTTAGTCTCCACCAATCTCAAATGGCTACTCAGGCTTTCATGTTCTTAACACTTTTAAAGAGTTATTTGTAGCAAAATGTTATTTGTAGCATGTTCCCAAAACTGGGTTTACCTGATGTTTTATTGTAATTGGGATGAGATCATGAATTTTTAGCAGTGATATCCCCCAAATCAAATTGTATACTTCTCCATACATTGTTATCAAGAAGTTCATGATGTTGATATCTCTTATTACTGGTAATATTAACCATGTTCTCTTTATTAAGGTTATGTGTTTTGGGTTTCTCTACTGTAATGTTACATTTTGTTTTCACTATACTTAATGAATACTTTGGGGGAGATATTTTGAGAATATGTATATCTTTTAACTTAAATGTTATCCACTAATTTTAGATCCTTGTGAAACTTGTCTATGACAATTTTTACTATAGGGTTTATCGTATGGTGATTTTCTATTACCCTCTTTCCTTTTACATTTATTTATGGGATTCTACTTAAAGGAAGTACTCCTTTTCTTTCTCACATTCATTTATTTAAAAAATTATGAATACGTATCAGCATTTATGATATGAACTGATGACATGATTTGAGTATGAACTCAAATTTATTTTATGTCATAAATGTTACCTTTTTTAGTTTAGTTTCATACATATATTCTCTCACTCTTGTTTTTGTAAAAAAAATGGAAAGTTTTTGAAGAAAGGCAGATAACAAAATTATGCAAATAAAATATCAGATGCAATTACACTGAAAGTGAATTTCAATTACTTTTAAATTTGCTAAAATAAAAAAGTTGAAATTTTTATATGCTCTTTGACATACAAATTGACATGTCACCTTAGACAATCCATGCCAACCTTACCTTTGATGACAGCACATTTTGATGAACTGATTTGATAAATCCAAGATTTATAAAACTAAGGTAAGAAAGAGTCCTCCTGTCTCACTTTGCAAAATGAGGCTAGGTCGATGTCAAAGAACACCATTAGGGTCCTGTGAATTCTGTGAACAGAAATGCCCAAATAGTTCTTCAGTGTTTATAGGTATCTGGGTTTCTTGCCTACAGAGAAATCAATAAAAAGAAATACTTTTCTAAGACTGCTCCAGTAGAATTCCACTTCCAATATATCCTTCCAGTAAAGCATCTTTTTCAAAAGGAAATGGATATTTTTCTCTTAGGACATTTGTGGTGGTGACTAAAGCATGTGACTAGAAACCGTCTGATCTCACAGGGGTTTTATACTGTTACAAAATGAAGGCAAATGGCATATTTGACTATTTCTCCATAATTTGCTTCAAAACATTGAACTAAATAACATGTTCCATGAAATGGAAGATATCATCTGACAGAAGCCCTGCTTACATTGTCTTTCTCTGCTTTGAGTACAGACCAGCTTGATAATTTTTGAGCTCCGTATTTTCCCCAAGATTATTCCAATTCTACGTGGTTCCTTTTCTTGCCAAAAGGATTAGCAGTCTCAGATGCTGCACAATGAGGTTTTGCTTTGTTTGTTTTTGGATAAATTCAAGTTTGTGTAAATACAAATTTTAGAAATAAAAAAAAATTCAGTCCCCACCACAAACAGGCAAACATACATGTGCATGCACGCACACACATGCACACTGTCTGGTGCAGTGTAAAGAGGAAGATAAGCATGTTTATTAGTTACATGTTTCCTTTGGTATGGATGTTGCAACACAAGAAGCACTATTATCTCATCTGATACAGTGGTGAGAGAAAAACTAAACTGACTTATAAATGTCAACACGTACCCCTTTTCTATCATGTTATGGCATCAGCTGGGCTCTCTGTATAAAGTAAAGCTCATACCCATGCTCACAAGGTTTCCCTCTTCCCAGGAACATCTTGCCAATGTGATTTGGTGGTGATGACTGGTACATACAATCCTATAGTACCAGTACTATAGCCTTCTAATGCTGGAAACATTACATTAACAACATAGTTTCGATGTAATTTAACCTTAAGTACTTTTCCTATTTCTATTCTCAAATAATAACATGTCACAGAAAAATGTGTTTGGGGGGTGTGTGTATGTGTGTGTATGCGTGCTTGAATTTGCTAGATTTTTGTTTCATTTTCTGGGTCATCTAAATATACTAATGCCTCCAATCCTTAGTTAAGAGAAACCCCTGTCTTGGAAAAGGAGGACTTACTTATATAATAGCATGGTATTTCTTCGACTTGGTGCTATAAAGAATACAAAGGAAGAATAGTCTTTCGGGCTGCCTCCCTCTTTCTACACATATATCTATACTATATTATGTATAATGTATATATGTAAAATATATATACACAATATATAATTTGAAGTCTTGTTTTACAAGAGCTATATGATTATTATTATACCATAAACACTTGTGGCTTACATATAGAAGGTAGTCAGTGGAGATTGGATATGTGCAACTTTGATTATGGTTAAGAAAAGAAAGAAGTGAAGGGTGAGTTGAATTCAAGGAAGAAGGGAACTCCATAGAAGGGAACCAATGTACGGACTGTATGAGAAGATAAGGTGGGAACTCAGATGTGGTATGTGATCATGGAGTGCGTTGCAGGGCAGGGCATAGTAGGACATCTAAATGGGACAGCAAGGCAGGTTGTCAGGAGGGAAAACAGAAAGCATCCTAGCTTCTCTCAAACAGAACCCTTTGTTCAGAGATGTTGAAAATTCCTAATTAAAAAGAAAGACTACATTTCACTATTCCTTCAAACTTATCTCTTGTGTCACTGGTGTGAAGTAACTCAGGGGGCATGTGGTGTAAACAGATAAAAGTATTTGGGGAAGTTTATGATGAAATCAATCCACAAATAGCACCAACATATTCTTTTCTCCATAGGTTATGTCTGTGCTTTGCTTTCACATGATAGGGATAGCCCTTTAATCAGCGATTTAAAGTTCAGTCACGAATTTTCTTGCCATGGTCCATACCTCCACCTTCTTTACCTAGTCGATAAAATTATAAGGTTATTAATTCATGTACCTTTCTAGTCTTATAAAGCTCTGCATTCAAGTTCATTGTCCAAACACATAAAATGTCTTAAATTCTCCATGTTACATACTGCAGTAGGTTTTAAAACAGGCAGTGTGAAGGTTTGTGGGGGAGGAGGTACACTTTTATGGCTGTACTGATTTAGTTTAAGCTGGAGACACCAAAGGCTTTGAAATGCTACAAACTTTCCTGAAAGGGAAAGCATTAAACACCATCCTGCCCTTACTCCCCTCTCATGATGTAGATAAAACATAATTTCCAGGGTTTAATGGTGATCCCCCTGGGAACTTTGAGATCCATAAAGCATTTTGTTATGCTGCAACAGAATAGCATTATATCCTCCTCCTTCTAGCAGAGCAAGCCCTCCAACACCTACCCACCCCGGACAACTTCAGAAATCAAAGGTATCACTTGGTACTTTTCATCAGCCCTTAAAGAATAGAGTAGGATGATTTTTTTGCTTGATGCACCAAAATTTTTTAACAGTCTATTTGTTGCACATGAAAAGATGAGTGTGCCATGCAAGATTAATAGATTAATAAGTGTAAGATTTGGCCCGCTGTCCACTACATCCAGAGGAAAATACGTGCAAATCACTTCAGCTGCTGGTACAAGGTGCTGAACCATGTCTGTCCAGGAGCAAGGTCACTGCCTTAAGCTGTTCAGCTCTGTCTCTGCCTCAGGATATCCCTATCATGACCATAGTCGAATAGATAAGACTGTGAGAAGCAAGAATGAAACTTAACTGAAGGGTAGATTCAGACCCTTAAATCTTCAGCAGTTCATGAAAATGAATGTCATCCTCGACTCTGTCTCTCTAGAAAAGTTAAATAAATATCTTGGCAAGGCAGTTATTAAAATGAAGGTGTTTGTGTTTCTCTCCCCCAGCTGTTTGAAAATGAATGCTTTAAAGTGAAATGCGTAGGGGCGCCTGGGTGGCTTAGTCGGTTAAGCGTCCGACTTTCGCTTAGGTCATGATCTCGCGGTTCGTGGGTTCGAGCCCCGCGTCGGGCCCTGTGCTGACTGCCAGCTCAGAGCCTGGAGCCTGTGTCAGAGTCTGTGTCTCCCTCTCTCTCTGACCCTCCCCTGCTCACACTGTCTCTCTCTCTCTCTCTCTCTCTCTCTCTCTCCTAGAAATAAAAAAAGAAAAAAAATAAAAAATAAAGTGAAATGAGTAAATCCATGCCTTCTAGGCTGATGTATAGTGTGGTTATATTCGCTAGTATCTTTCCTACAAACTCTATTCTGAAAAGCCAGACCTATCCTGCACCGTAGTGTTAGATTGCAAAGGATATAAAAAGAATTGAAGCTGGAAAGTATCTCCTCTTCTTTCACTCAAAGATGCCACTAGATGAGGAAGAGAGAACTGGGGTCTAAGACTTGGATATTTCAGAAAGCAAGAGGCATGGGAAAGATACTGATTCTTGGTGAGATAGGGCAGGGATGAGGGGCTACTATGTGCTACATAAGAACAGGAGAAATGACACACCAGTTCAGACCTAATGTTCAGTCAGAGAAGGATTATGTATCTGGGAAGGCTTGGTATTATATTTTTCTGAAATAATTCTCATATGTTAAGGACAAGTCTTAGACACATGGTACATGTTTTTGAACTTTTACATACAATATTGGTTGACTCCATTAACATATCAAACTATTTCTGTACCCACCTATATTTTCAACATGTATTTATTAAATGTATGTAATCTAAATTCATATTACCAAATACAGGTTCACATTGTATTTTCAAAGTTCTTCCTATGATATATGGATAGTAAAACTATTTTTTTCCTCTACAAAGCTTCAGGATCAGGTTTGCTGATATGCAAATCTCATTAACGACAGGAACAAACTCTGTCCCAATCATAGCTACTGGAGGTGTTCCATTTTTACTTTAGAAATGTTAAAATATAAAATAAGTTTAGGGGATGCCTGGGTTAAAATATAAAATAAGTTTAGGGGGTGGCTCAGTCAGTTAACCATGCAATTCTTGGTTTCCACTCAGGTTATGATCTTGCAGTTTTGTGGTTCAAGCCCCACGTTGGGCTCTATGCTGAGAGCATGGGGCCTGCTTAGTATTCTCTCTCCCCATCTCTCTCTGTCCCTCCCCTGCTCATGCTGTCTCTCTCTCTCTCAAAATAAATAAATAAACCTTAAAAATAAATAAATAAAGTAAGTTTATACTTTAATTGGAGTGGAATTATAAGGTTACATTCCTTTTCGTTAATATCTTCATTGAAATCTGGTTTCCATTTGTAATGGGCAGTCTCTTCATTCATGTACACAAAAAATATACATTGAGCACATGCTGTATGCCAGTCACAATGCTGAACTCTAGAGACTCCTGGGTGAAAACATAAAGTGTCTTCTTTAATGAGACCCATGAACTCATGAACAAATCACTATAATTAAATATACTATGTACAAAAATTAATATTATATACAGAGTGCATGTAATTACCAGAGCTCTCTGGGCTTTCATTTTAGTATCCTCATTGCCATCACACATTTTGGGAGAGGTTTATAAGTGTGTGTAGAAAAGAAGAGGTGGTGATTAAGGATCACAAAAATGCCAGTGAAGTCACAGCGTATGGGTAATAGCATAGTAAGTCTAAGCAGCCACAGTATACCTAGACCTGCAAACTGAAAGTCCGTGAAATGTTCTTCTTTAATTTTTACTGGTATCTTTTATTCTATGAGCAGTCTTGTGTTCTTCATATTTTTATAATGAGAGTCTACTGGGTATTGTGGCAGCACATTATTGAATATTTTCCTTCCTATTTATCTTGCCTCCACCTCCAATAAATAAATAAACAAACAAACAAACAAGCAAATAAATCAAACATGCTTTATGTTACTAAAGAGATAGAGGATTCCATTTACTAAAATATCTAAGAATATTTGCTAGAAAATATTATGTTGTAAGGTTGGCTTCATTTGAATTTGTGATTCTGCCAATAATCTAAAATATTATTGGGATACCTATTACCATTTATGTGTGAAACACAGCTCTTTTGTACATAGGTAAGTTATCTTCTTAGATGTCTAGTGAGCATCAGAAACATAGCATATCTAAGATAAATCTTACATATCTTACATACTTTAAATCCCCCAAATGCTTATCTTTCTCTCAGTAAATGCATCTATAGCTCACCTAGTTGTACAGATGAATCTTTCCACCTCTACCACCTCACATAAAGTGGTAAACAATGTAGTCTCATTTTTGCCATTACACATCCTGAATCTATTTCCTTCTCACCAATCACATAGCTCCTTTTTTTTTAAGTTTTTTTATAGTTTATGTATTTTTGAGACAGAGAGAGACAGAGCATGAGTGGGGGAGGGATAGAGAGAGAGGGAGACACAGAATATGAAACAGGCTCCAGGCTCTGAGCTGTCAGCACAGAGCCCGATGCGGGGCTCGAACCCAATAACCATGAGATCTGACCTGAGCCAAAGTCAGATGCCAACCAACTTACTGACTGAGCCACCCAGGCGCCCCACATAGCTCCTTTTCTAATATAAGTCGCCATCATCCTCTCTCTACTAAAAAACTGTATTAGCTTTCTAAGTGGTCCTTTCACTTCCCTTCTTCATCCCTGAGTCTCTGTTCTCCACACAGTCACTAGAGTAATCATTTCAATGCCCTGCCCTCAAGTTGCCATGGCTTCCTGTAACACTTAATATAAAATCCAAACCCTGAACAATTCCCCACAGGTCCCAGCAGGAGCTAGCCCTGTCCCCCTATTTTCATGTCGTCACTCTCTCTGCCATGCTCTCTCGGCTCCGGCCACACCAGCTTTCCGCCTGATTGATGCTCAGGTAAATTAAGCTCCATCCTGCTCTACTGTCTTCACTCTTCCCTCTTATTAGCAGTCTTTCCCCCCAAAATTATGCAGGATTTGTTCTTTTACTGTTTTCATGTCTCTGCTGAATTTTCCCATCTTGATCAAAGGTTCTCTGTTTAGTTTATTGAAAACAATTCTTCTGGCATATGCAGACTTCTTATCTTGCTTTATTTCTTATAGCATAGAAATTTTCACATATTGTATCATTAGGTGGTTGTCGTATTTTGTTGTCAGCCAGACCAGAATGTAAATCATGTGATGTCAACACTGATTTACTCAGGATTCAGAAGAGTGTTTATATATAAGTAGATGCTCAGTATATACTAATGGCTGATGAGTCAATAGATTTGAATATACCTATACAAAATGAGAGGATGATGAAATATATTGAAAAACTTTGATCAAATCAGAAGACCAGAATTCTCATTCAGACCTGTCTCTATCTAGATAGGTGATGGTTCTAGAAGTCACTTCATTCTTCCAGGGCTCCATTCCTCATGATTATGTATCACAATTTCCTTAGGCCTCAACATTATGAGAATGAGTATAGAGTCCAATAATAATCTCAAGACTTTGCTCCAGAAAGCCTTCACAAAACCAGCCTGTTGTCATCTTGCCATTTTTTTTACTTCTCTGTATGTGTGTGTACAATGCATCCCTGCAGATGAGCAAAGTGACTGCAATATGGGAACACCTACTGGAGGGGGTGTCATTCCTCCAGGGTCTTAGCAAGAAGACTGAGCTCTTCAGGGCTATTGCCACTGAGGTTGCTGCACTGTATGCTGACAATGCCCAGAAGGAACTGAGTGAAATATGCATTTGTAATTATTCCTACTCTCCTGTGATAACCCATTTATCCCACAATTCTAGGCATCTGAGAAACAGACATATACTGTACGCTCCCTACTTTCCCCTACCAATATTTTGCCCTTGATTTTCCTCCACGTGGGAGGGTGAGTACAGACTGGCTCATGATGGCATGCATCTGACAAAAACCTAAAATCTAGGATGTACATAACTGAGGCACAAGCCAAGAATGCTACTGAAAAGAGATCGATGGGATTGACATGTCTCTAAACATGTAAAATTTGTAATAGAGAGCCAATATGCCTGCTGTATTTCTCTTATTCTAATTCAGTAATGCAATTTTAGGTAGTTTCATATTTGCATTGCTAATAGCCCTCCCTCAAAGTGTGTTGACACTGTAGGTGTTCAGAATTTCTTTTTTCCCCCTTGCAAAACTTTGCAAGGAAGCTAACTTTTTAATAAAGGTTTTAATACCTACATAGTTTCTCAGAATTCCTTTAAAATCTCAGGGATTCAATATTACCCTTATTTATTTAATTAGAGAATATCCTTTGGCAGCAGGGGTGATAAACCTTCTGGAAGCCACCAGAGGCAAGCACCTGCTTATTTCTAATGTTTGCTTCTCTTCCACCCTGCCTGGAGAAAGAACACCCTTCCAGAGGAAAGCTGGAGGTTTCTGTCAGTGAGGATGTCAAAAGAGCCTTTAGCAGCTGGGTGCCTCCCTCTCCTCTCCCTTTGCCAGCTGCTCAGAGCCTTCCCTTCAACTTGCTTAGAGGCCTTGAAAGTTCAAGAGTACACTCTAGTCACCACTCCCCTCCCAAAAAGTACAAAGAAAAATGCATAATGTATGATAATGGTCAAACTAGTAAGAATTAAAGTAAATGGTGTGATATAAAAAGGGTTTCAAACAGGTTTCATAATTCTGCAATTTGTTATACAAAGTCAATTTTTCCACTTGCAGAGCAAAGTTGCCTGGTGGGTTTATTGGTTCACTCATTATTAGGTATATATCACTTTTATTGTTTCGCATTTTTATCGTTTATTAAAAAAAGACAGCATTCATGAATAAAACATTTTGGCTTCAGGCTGCCATACACTGAGGTTGGTCAGAGGGATTATACTATCCTTGATTTAAAGTAATAACCAAACATACAAAGTAGATATAGCATACTATTAGATAAGATAGCAGCGTATAGGTGGAGTCTTTCAAACTACAAAGAGACATTTGTATCTGTGGTAGATTCCTCAGCATCAGTCTTTTTTTTTTTTTTTTTTTTTAATCCCTGTAAATGGGACCTCTCTCATGTGTAGTATCTTCTTCTAGGTCATTTAGTGACCATGCTCACCTTGGTTTACATCCGATCATTATGGTTTCTTTCTTTCCTTCATCACAGAAGATGCTGATGCATCTGAAGTGAAAGTCATGTGCTGCAATGAATTAAGTGGAGATGTGTAGCCTGATGAAAGTATTTAATTTTAGCACTTTTCAATCACTCTGCACATTTGAAAGTTCATAGCTAAGCATCATCAAGAGTCTCTTAGAACTCCATGAGTAATAGTTCTATGCATGCATACATTAATTTGTGGCATACGTGGTATCTTTATCCTACTGCAGAGTGCTCTGGAGATGTCATCAGGAGGATGTCCTAGACCTTTCATAGGCTGTGGGGCTAAACCAGGAGAAAAAGTGCATAGTTAGGCCAATTTGCCAGAGGTTGTTTGTTAGTTTTGTGTCTGCACTGGGAGTTAGGCTAACCCTATGGTTCTAGCTCAGAGCTGTCCACTACTGTGATGGCGACCGTTGTAGAAATATGAGCTAGTCATGGGCAAAAAGGATATTAGAGGAAAACAGAAGAAAAATAGTGAGGCTGAAGATGTTTTTTTTTAACTCTGTCTTTCAGGCTTAACATCTGGGTTTTCTATTCAGAGTTAATTTTCTATCCCTGTCATGAAAGTTTTAAAAAATATTTTTTTTTTTAAGAAAAAATGAATGAGGGGGCACCTGGGTGGCTCAGTTGGTTAAGCGTCTGATTTCGGCTCAGGTCATGATCTCAAGGTTCCTGAGTTCCAGCCCCGCATCGTGCTTTGTACTGACAGCCAGCTCAGAGCCTGGAGCCGGCTTCAGATTCTGTATCTCCCTCTTTCTCTGACCCTCCCCTGCTCATGCTCTCTCTGTCTCTCTCAGAAATAAATAAAACATTAAAAAATGTTTAAAGAGGGGCGCCTGGGTGGCTCAGTCAGTTGAGCGTCGGACTTCGGCTCAGGTCATGGTCTCACGGTTCGTGGGTTCGAACCCCGCATTGGGCTCTGTGCTGACAGCTCAGAGCCTGGAGCCTGTTTCAGATTCTTTGCCTCCCTCTCTCTCTGATCCTCCCCTGCTCATGTTGTCTCTATCTCTCTCTCAAAAATAAATAAAATATTTAAAAAAATTTTTTTAAAGAAAAAAATGAATGAAACCTAATGAATTATCCATTTTCCGTATTTGATGAATTTGACTTAACATATTGTTGTTACATGGTAGAAACCAGGGGTAGAGCAGGCAAGGGAACACATCTATGACTGCAGTTGTTACTTTTCAAGCTGATGAACTTTTCAAGATTGTTAACCATAGTTTTAATTTATCTTAATAAATTAGAAAACTAAACAAAATAATGAACTCCTTTTCAATTAAAAGCCAATTACACTGATACTTACAGTACCATGAATTAGCTTGTTATTTTGTCTCATCATACCAACTCTTTAGTTAGGTACTTGTTTATTTTAGATTAGTATTTTATCTGATTATCTATACATGAACATGGCTTTTTTTTTTTTGGTGGTGGTGGTGGTGGTGGTGATGGTGATTTTTGGGATTGAAGTAACATATATAAAAACATTTGGTAGATTGGTAAATTAACAGACTCTCCAGGACTGTAGACTATGTTACTAGTAAGAGATTATGATCATACTGAACAGACAGCCATGTTTTCTCATAAACTGCTAGCTAATATTATTCCATTCCCTTGTAGAGCACAAGCTCACAGGTCCCACATAACAATTGAATTTAATGTGCCAGAGGCAATGGGATCTGCTTTTAATTGGAGTAATTGCAATTTCAAAAAGTAATCAAGTCAGTCTGTCAAGCAAAACTCAACTCACAATCAATCATTTTGACCACTGCCACTCACTGGATTCGTGTGATATTTAACTGAAATATAATGAAAATATCCAGTGTTCTATTTCTGTGTATGTGACATAAGAATCTAATCACTAGAACAGTATTTTGGCATTTTATGGCCTTACTCAGATATCCAAAGCAATCTATCAGAAAAGCCAAGACCTATTGGAAAGAGCTGGTTTAGGTTAGCCTTTGCCCTAGAGTAAGAAAAGAAAAGCACAATTTTTTATAATCCTAGATAATATGCAACCTAATTGGAGAGCCATCGTGTGTAATCGGGCCACTCTGGGGAAACTATCTATTTGCACTATTTAGGAGACAGAAGCTTAAGCAGAACATAAAATAAGGGAGCCCCCAACCTTGCTTAGCTTATCAGTGATGTAGCAAAGCCTGCAGCTTGCTTTCGAGAAGAGGCCAATGGACATCAGATACAGAGACAAATGCTAGCATCAGCAGTGTATTATAAATGTAATCTGTCAAAACCTTCCCTGAAGACGCAAAACTTAAAGACCTAATAGATTCTCAAATGTCTAAAAAGATGATTTTTTGTTTCAGTTTCAAAATAATATCTTGTCTTCTTCAGAGACTGGGTGTAGATTCCCTTTGAAGTTCTATTCTTCCAGAGCAGTGCACAGAGCAAAACATAAATTTTTCCTAGATAGGGTTTCTTTATATTATTTTCTTGAAATTTAAGTTCTTCTTTTACTTTCAAGTTATGTTGAGTCATGTATAATTAGGTTAAAATTGATATATTGATAAACAAAAGCTATTACTGATGAAACATTGTGAAAAGCATAAAACTGATATATCATTGCATATATAACGATAGAGCTTGTGGAAAATAAACAATTCTAGGTCATCATGCAATAAATACATCATATATTGTCTTTATCTTTTAACTTGAAAGACTTTCAAGTTGGATTTACACTTAAAAAGTTTAGGAAGTGATGTCTAAAAGCTTTGGGTACATATTTACCACGGGAAGGAAATATAAGAAAGTCATTGTGTTTTGAGAATACAGATGAAAAGTAAACCAATTATTTTCTATTTCCATTTTCCTATGTGTAAATGAAATAGAGCTTCATAGAGAGAAAGAAGGTGGAAATACTATTTCAAACTGGTTTATGACAGAAGAATTTCCATTTCTGTTTGTAACAAAAAAGGTATAGGCACTTATGATAAAGATAAATAGGGATTATAAGGAAATATTGTCCCTTGTTCAAATATTCAGACTTTGGCAAGTTTCCATGTAAATGATAGACAGCAGGTAAGCTGGGCCAAGATGAATTAAATGCACTGGTCCATTAACAGAACACAAAAATGATGTGCCTTATCCATGTTCTTCAGTAATCAATAGTCACTTAAAAATCAAACGAGCCCAAGTCATGAGCTCTGTCCCTCCTTCTCCCATGTGAGAAATGTGAAATTTATTGCAAAATTGTTGGGGGAAAGGGTAGGTGCATGTTTGTAATTCAATATCAGATACTCAGAATGTACTCACAACTTCATTGTTTTAACAAATACATATCCTTACAAAGATTTGTTAGAGAATATTATTTATATTATTAAAGTAAAAATTAGAAAAAACTTAAATACCCCTATTAAAGGAGGAGGAACACAGAGGTATATACTATCCATAAGATTTGATAATATATTTAATAGGAACCCATACTTTAAAAAAATACACAGTACAAGACACTGCTTATGATATAAAGTACTGTGCAAAAAGCATAACTAAAATCTGGGTGTGGAGTAGCATATTTTTTAAAATATAATAATTGAGGGGCACCTGGGTGATTTAGTCAGCTAATTGGCCAACTTCATTTGGCTCAGGTCGTGATCTCACCGCTCATGGGTTCCAGCCCTGCGTTGGGCTCTGTGCTGACAGCTAGCTCAGAGCCTGGAACGTGCTTCGGATTCTATGTCTCCTTCTCTCTCTGACCCTCCCCTGCTCACACTCTGTGTGTGTGTGTCTCTCTCTCAAAAATAAACATTAAAAAAATGTTTTAAAAAAACATAAAAATTGAATAAAAATGAAAACTCAGGGTATCTGTAGCACTGTTTATAAGTAATTCTCTGAAATTCTGAGATTCTAGATCATGAAATTGTAAGCAATTTTCTTCCTTTTGATTCTCCTAAATTTTATACTTTCCAAAATCCTTTTCCACAAATATTTATTATATTTGTAATTATAAAAGTAATTGTTCTGTGAGTGTTCCACAAGGCGATCAACCATTTCTAATACATTTTAACTTGATAAACAAGTGATGTCTTGCAATACGAGTAGTACATGATGCCAGATGTCACATGATCACAACTGAGCCAATCGTTCTTCTCTCTCTCTCACTGCAGGATTGTGGATGATCATCTCCCATGCTCAGATGCTCTGTCTCAAGCCACGGTGTTTGGCAGAAATCAGTGATTTTTCAGAATGTTGGGAGGGGCCCACACTGGCACTAGTATATTTTTTTGTCACTTCAAAGGATCTATGGACAGTCCTTTGCTTTTCCTTACAAGAGTAAGCTTAGGAATGCTTTGCTTCATTCTAGGTCAGGCTGCCTGCAGACATAGACCGTTTTCTCTGCTGCCTTATTGCCCATTCCATTAAATACAGTATATGACAAGAGTTTATTAATACTGCACTGTAGTTAACATCTGGGTGAGCGTATACAATGGCCCCCATGGAGAAAAAGTTTGAAAAGAAAGGGGTAAGAGGAAGGAGTCGATTATGGTGAAAGTTAAGAAGGAAATCATTAACAAGTATGAACGAGGTATGCAAGTGGCCGAAATTACTAGATTTTATAAGAAGTCTATGTCTGTATCTTGTCTTCAGAGGAGAAGGAGAAAAAGGCAGAGGAATCCTTCACTTCAAATGAGATTAGGGAAATGTATAAAATGTGGGAAACAGTGCAAACTTTTTATAGAAAAGCACCACCTGAATAAATCTATAGCAGTGTGAGCAATGACACTGTTTAACGACAATGCAATGTCACATTTCCACAAAATCCTCAAAAGGAAGCAAAAGCAAGTGTCATTGTATAGGTTCCTTGTTACAATGGCACGAAAAGAAAAAGATTCCATGGAGTCAATAGATAGCAGTGATTCCACTAGTGATAATAAAAGTCGTCCTACACAATAACCCTCCTCTCATCTCCCTCACACCAGTCATGACGGTTTTCAAAGGTAAGTGCAGGTTAACTTGTTTATTTTTCTGTATATTTTGTATTTTTTATTATTTTATATTACATTGCAGTATTGTCACCATTTTTACATGAATTTTTTGGGTCGTGGAACGAATCATCTGAGTTTCCATTATTTCTTACGAGGAAATTCACTTTGATATACAAGTACTTTGGATTACAAGCATTTTTCTTGAGTGAATTATGCTCACAAACCAAGGTTTTGTTGTACTGTAAAAGTCATATGAGAAAGTGTGTAATCTATGGGTGGCTCATGCATTTCAGACCTTCACTTTTGGAAAAACAAGTCTGAGGTCAGCTTTCATTTCTATTTGTGTAGTGATGCTAGTTTCTTATATGAGGAAAGACCTATTAATTTTGTCTGTTATCTCTATTTGATCTCTTGACTCAAAACCTATCATAATTAATTATGATTTTATAAAAATATATATACCATCTCATATATGTTAGATATTTTTCTTGGATCTGAGGATACAGTTGTAATAGAAACAAAACTCCAGGTTTGTAGCAGAATTCATATTGTAGGTGAGGAATCTGAAAAGAAGAAAAAAATCCCCAAACTATACATCTATTTATGTATCTGTATATTTATACATGTCTATACCTATTTATTTATTTATTTATATGTCATTTCAAGTGATAAATGATGTGAAGAAAAATGAAAGAAAGTTAAGTGAGGGAGCATGATAGATGAGGATGGGGTCAGGTAGGCTGGACAATGAAGACATCTCTGATGTGTTAACATTTGAGATAAACTTGAATGAAGCAAGGAAGTAAAGAATAAGATGGGTTAGAATAAGAACATTTAAAGCAGCAGAAATTGAAGTGGAGGGTTCTAAGGTAGAAGTCAGTTTAGCATAAAAAAAAATCAGCTAAGAGGACATTATGGCTTTGCAGAACCAAAAAGTAAATAAGGACATGATGTTCGAAAAATAGGTAGAAACAAGGTTATAAGGCCTTTTTTTTAAAAGAAAGATTAAAACTTAATTCTAAACATTATGGGAAATAAGTGGTGGGTTTTAATAGGTAGTACTATGATAGAATTTATCTGTTATTTAGATTGTTGGTTTATTGTATAGAGAACAAACTACAAAGGGATGTGTCAAAGACAAGGAAAAAATTAAGATTTATTGTAGCAATCAAGAATGGAGAAGATAGTGGCTTGAGCTAAAGAGGCAGTAGGGAAGTGGCAAAATTTGCCCAGGTTTAGAACATATTTGATTATGTATTTTATGTGGGATATGAAGGGACAGCAGGTGTAGGAATCAACAATAATCTGTAGATTTTTTTTGTCTAAGCATCTGGGTTCATGGTATATTTACTGTGTTCAAAACCCTGGGAAGGGCAGGTTGAGGTTTCTGAGGAGGAATCCAGAATTTAGACATGTTAATTTTTATTTGTGTATTAGATACTTATGGGGAGGACATTGAAAAGATACTAGAATATTGATGTTTGGACCTGAGTGAAGAGATTGAGGTAAAAAGGTAAATTGGGAATAAAAAACATATACATGGAACTTAGAAGAACACTGAAAACAATTAAGAATTTAAGGCATTCACCTCTAGTGTTGCTTCAGAGAGGGAATTAGACAGACCAGAAGATTTGCAAAACAGTATCAGTTCAGCAATGAGAAAAATGTCTGTAGCTAAAGAAAAAAAGGTATTTTGACCTAATCTTAAGTTTTTAACATCTGAAAACTAAATTGCACAGGCTGACTATTGAGTGAAATCACAACCTAGCATAAGTGCATATCCTGCCCCCAAAATGCAATTATTCTAATTACATGGCAATTACAGTATATCCACAGAGTAAATTACCTAGATATTGGCATCCTGTGGAATAAAGTAATCTAGCAATTTGCTCTCAATGATGACACTACACTGCAGGTTTTTAGAGCAAGTAACATGATTTTTTTATCTGACATTATTCCCTAATTCTTTGGTTTCTTCATTTTCATCTTTCTAGCCTTCTATCCTCTTCCCCAAATTAACAAAGTCAATTTTATAAAAATGTATCAGTTCATTTTTGTTTTCTGATAAGTCTTAAAATTCATTTTATTATGAATAATTGCACATATTAAAGTGAAGTCATACAGGAAGACGAGCGGCAGTCGTTTAAGATATTCCTGCTGAAATAGCCATGTTACTATTCAATATCTCTAAAAGAATGATTTTACCTGATTGTCTAGCCTCTGTATTTTCTTGATCAGGATTATGTAGTCATTAATTTAGACTGTATCAAAGTAGTTGAGAATAAATTTCTATGCTACATTGGATAATTGGGACTCAAGCAGAAAGCTACACTCTTAATGGATATGGAGCTAGAAGATAAAATCCAGGACTGCCAGAATGTTGGTAAATTAATGAGGGAAATCCCAGAATGGAAGCGGTTACAGAAAGAGGTATACCAAAATTTGTATAAAACTTCACCTCATTCAGTAAGTGACATTTGATTCACAGATCCACAGAGGACAATCCAGGGGCATACCAGAAAATCACATCTAAAATGAGTGGGGACTTGAGCTATTGACCACCAAAAAGATTAATTAGAGAGTTTGGAGTTTAGGTACATTCAAGTTAACCACCTGCTCTACTAAAAATCAGAACTTTTCAGAAGATATCAGAATCCAGAGTCTCTAAACCCTATCATCTAAAATTTCCAATATCAGATAAAAATTTCTAAACATAAGAAGAAACAGTGAAATGTGACCAATTATCAAAAGAAAAGGCAATTTTTAGAGACTTATGTTGAGATGACCCTCATATTAAAATTAGTGGGTCAGAATGTTGAAGCTGCTATTATAAATATGCTCAAGGACTTAAATGAAAATAGTTATGATGAAGGATTAGATGGAGATTTCAAAGAGAAATGGAAATTCCCAGATCTAAAAAGTACATCTGGAGAAAAAAATCCCAGGTAGGCTTTGCATACCCATGAAAGCAGAATAAAATACCAAGCAAATTTGTGTAAAGAAATCAATGAAAAAGACAAAATAGAAGAACAGAAATTAAAAGATTGACAAATATATTGTATTTTTTCATATTTATGTGCATATTTGTCATTGCTAATACTCTTTATGCATTTCTATAGGCTCAAGTTTTCACTTGATAACATTTCTTTTAAGCCTAAAGAACTCTAAAAACATATGACTCTTTAAAGAAAAATACATGTTATTCTCTTGTGAGCGATGATTTTTCCAACATATGTAGATGAATGCGAATGATAGCACAAACTGTGAAGGAAGTTGTCTTTGCAACAATTGTGTTATAAGTTTCTTACAATACATAAAGTTCTATGATATTTACTTCAAAGTTAGTGTTACTTTTTAAGGATAAACTAAAATTTCCAGAGCAAACTGCCAGAGAATGCAGTGAGCTGTAGGTAAAATTCAATGGACAAATTAAAATAGAATATAAAAACAATATTTGTTTAACCTCAAAGAAAGCATAAAGCATAAAAAAGAAGAGTTAGAAAAAAATGGGAAAATAGAGGAACCAAAGCCAACAATACCAATAACTGCATTATATGTAATTGGCTCTATACCCCAGTTTTATCATGTCTATCTTAAAGGCAGGCAGTTAACTCATTCTTACTTTGCATGTGTCCTGCAATTTTTCCTTCTCTGACTCTAACCCTCTTTGGTTCCCTCTTTCACTTATGAGTTTTTATAGTTACATTGGGCCGACTCAGATAACTCAGTATAATCTGATCATCATAAGGTCAGCTAATTAACAACCTTAACTCTGTCTACAACCTTAATTCCGCTTTGCATACTCAGGCTCTAGGAATTAGTGTATGGACATCTTTGGTGGGCCATTACTATGCCTACCATAGTTGGATATACTGTGTTACTATTAGACAAATAAACTACTAGACAAAAATTATTACAAGAGATAAATAGAAATATTTAACAATAATAGAATTTTGCTTCATCCAGAATTAAATATTTACCACATCTCTTGCAGTAATAGATATAGAACATTTGGACACACAAAGTCAGTAAAGATTGAAGATGTGAATAACCTTGTTAGACACTACAAACTCTTTGATATTTATAGAAAACACCAGAAAATAACTGCAAAATATCCATTGTTTTCAAAAGCGAATGGTATTTTCACCAAGATACATCATGTGCCAGCCCACTAGGGAAGGTCTGATATATTTGAAAATTTTGAAATTCTGTATAGCGTATTTTCTGACTGCATTGAAAAAATAGAAACTTCATATAAACCTAGGAAACTAAGTCCCCAAATGTATTCAAACTAAATGGCATACTTTCAAATGACCTACATGCAAATAAGAAATCACAGATAAGGGGCGCCTGGGTGGCTTAGTCGGTTAAGCGTCCGACTTTCGCTTAGGTCATGATCTCACGGTTCTTGGGTTCGAGCCCCGCGTCGGGCTCTGTGCTGACTGCCAGCTCGGAGCCTGGAGCCTGTTTCAGTCTGTGACTCCCTCTCTCTCTGACCCTCCCCTGTTCACGCTGTCTGTCTCTCTCTCTCCTAGAAATAAATAAAACATTTAAAAAAAAAAAAAGAAATCACAGATAAAATAGAAAATGTTTCAAACAAATGATAAAATAAAACATATAAAGTATTTATGGGATGCATCTAAATAATGCTTAGAGGAAAATTTATATTTTAAAAATTCTAATTAAAAGAAGAATTATTAAAAATCAATTATCATTGCTTACACATTATGGGTAAACTAAATCCAAAGTTAAGTAGAGAGATACAATAAAGGTAAGAACAGATGAAATAAAGTGGAAGACAGTTTAGAGACGTTGAACCAAAAGATGGCTATTTGAAGAGTAGTAGCTAAGAAGACTGATCAATTGGAATAACAAGGGTAAAAGATTGGATATTTCTATAGATTTTATAGACATCAAAAAGATAATATAGTGCGAGTATTAATAATATTCTGCCAATACGTTTGAGATATTAGATGGAATGAACAAAATTCTTAGGATAGCACCACTTACAACTTGGCATGAGATGAAATAGAAAAATCTCAATAGCTCCATATCTATTAAATAAAATAAATTAGTTATTAAAAACATACCAAAGAGTTCCCCAGACCCAGATGGCTTTAATGCTTAAATACTTAAGAAATAATGATTTAAAGACACTTTTGTTCAGAAAATATATAAGGTAGGAACACTTCCTCACTCATTTTATAAGGCCAGCATAAGCCTGATATCAAAATAGACGAAAAGGAAATTACACATTAATATATCTTATAAACCTAGATACAAATTACAAAAATATGTTAGCAATTTATATACAGAATTATATGAAAAGGATAGAACATTATGAACGAGTAGGGTTTATCCAAGGAATTCAAGGACAGTTTAACAAAGTAATGGGAATGTGCCTTATGTAGATGGGGGTGTAGATTACATGGGTTTATGAATTTTTCAAAATCCACTGAATTGTCCACCTAATAATGATGCATTTCACCTTACGTGACTTTTACCAAAAATATTAGCATTTTTTGGATATTTATATTTTAATTACTTAACTCCGTTGTGTGGGTTTTTTCAGTGGACTGATGGTATGGTTCAGCAATTCAGAAACTACTTTAGCTTTATTCTGGTCTTAAGAAGGTAAATAAAAATAGTAAGGTTAGTGAGAATCATATTTGTCACTGTTTGAGAAAGGATTGACAAATCATAGGAAGTAGAAAGATAGTGACGAACTCTGTGTTAAGAAAAAGCTCAAGAAGTTTAAAGACGTAAGAAAAAAAACAGAAGTTAGACTGAACAAAGGGGCTTGTGCTGGTCAAATCTAAGGCAATTTGATCACCAAAAGAAATAATATTACATTATACTTTTAAAATAGTGAACATAGACTAGTTTAGATGATAGTATTGTGATTAATGTTAAATTTTCTGATTTTGACAATTGTACATTGATAAGGTAAGAGACTATACTTTGAAAAAAACTAAATGGAAATATTTAGTTGTAAAGGATCCTGATATCACCATTTTATTCTCAAATTGTTTTGATATTGTTATATGATTATACCTGGGCACATACATACTGACATATATATGAAGGCAATAAGAGAATGTTAAAATAAATGACGCAAAAGGAAAACAACAGGTTATTCTGGGGGAAATATAGGAATAAAATTCCCTGTATTATTCTTGAAAGTTTTTTTTAAATATGAAATAGTATAAAAATGAAACGTTACACACACAATAAAGCCTTATCCTAAGGCTACTGCTACTTTATTGGATTGAAGTACACACATTAAAACTCACTGAATATTGGTCATTCTGAAACTAAATGTCAGAAAAATTACATAGGTTGATTTTCTCTGTTTAAGAGGAGCACATATAGCTTTCATGAGTGTGATTGACAAGTCTTAGAAATGAATTTATTTTTCTCCAGAGGACGATTGCACTAGCCCTGTACCACCTCTGTTAATCTGCTTCGACCTTGGCCCTGGTTGCCACTGAAAATGAGAAGATAGTTTTGCCTTTGGGGCCTATTCCTTCCTTAGATCCTCTGCATAGGCTGACAACCAGAAGGGCAAGTGAATGTGTTTTGTGATCTGTACACTTGTCTATTGGGAACAGAGTTGAAACTCTGATATGTTTCACATGCCTCCGAGAAACAGGCCTGGGAAGATAATGATTCTACTATACTATTCATCTAGTTTGAGACTGACCCTGAGTATGAATGCTTGGAGGAAAATTAGCATGTTTTAACTGCTTTGGTTGTGGTTAATCTGAACACACATTCATTGAGACCCTGCTATATCCCTAGCTCTATGCCAAGCACAGTGGAGAATAACAAGTAAAGAATATGTGGTACCTGATTTTTAACTGCTTAGATGCAGTTGAGGAAGAACAGAAGGCATATGACTAAAATAATAACTAATAAGTTATAGATTTATGTGCTCAAAATATATAGCCAAGGTTTCTATTTCTAAATGCTGATTAAACTATAAATTTCAACTTCCTTTTTCTTATATCCCCATTCAAGTGATCAAAATATAGAAATTCTTGAAATAAACAAGAATATTGGATCCGAGCCAGAAAACAAAAATAAGTGCCATCCACATGTGCTAAGGTCAAGAAATAACAATTGCTATCATTTATTGAGCAATTCCTATGCATCACACAGTATAATTCATGCTTCACACACATTATTTTATTCAGTCCTTTAAGATTTATCAAATTTACTTGAGAAATATGAGACGTAAGGAGATTAAATAACTCACTCCAAGTTATACAAGTTATAGAGTTTTTTCTGAGGTCACCAAATACTAATATACCATCACAGAAATGGGTAGAGAGATTATAATTTGTATGTTGTATATGCACAGTAGATATAAATATCTACATCTAAATTAGTACAAGAAATCTTTTCCACTAAGTGGACAATAGAATTCTAAGAAATTTTTTTAAATGTGTCATAGATTAATTGACAGTGATTTTTTCCCATGGAAGATACATAAAATAATGATGTCTCACAATTGATTGCAACTCGTATTCAAAAAAATTCAAGAAGTATAATATCTTAAGAGTTCAATAATCATGGGGGTTATTGAATTATCAATACTTAAAAATAATATATAATTGTCATGTGATTCAAACTTTCTCAGAACTTCTGAAAAGTAGGAACTATTCCCACTGTTTAAAAAATTTAAGCAACACTTAGAATGTAAGTGTCTTGGACAAAATGATAAATTCTGTAAGATAGAAGTTAGAAAAAGAAGCCTGCAGGATACAAGCAGTAATCCTAAATAAAATATTGTCAAATAAATTAATCACTGTAGATAATATACCATGACCAAGGATATTTTAATCCCAATTAGCACAAAGAAACTCTGTTAATATAATTTATCATTTTAATATGCCTATAAAGAAAAAATCCATTGTCTTCTCAAGAGTTTACAAAAGGCATTTGATAAAATTCACATATATACATTTCCCCAAAAAAACTCCAAGACTAATATAGTATCTTCCCAAACCATTATAATCAATCAAAAAATATTACAATATTTACCATTAAAAATAAGAACAAGAAAATTTCTGTCTAAAACAAAATAGAACATTTTTTTTTTGTGTTAATCTTTATCTCTCTCTCTCTATCAATCTATCTTTTTTTTTTCCTTTTTATTTTATTTTATTTTTTTTGTTTTGTTTTGTTTTTTTTTTTTTACAAATAGTTTATTGTCAAATTAGTTTCTACATAACACTCAGTGCTCATCCCCAAAGTGCCCTCCTCCATGCCCATCCCCCCCTCCCCCCCACACCCATCAGTCCTCAGTTTTTGTCAGCATTCAAGAGTCTCTCATGGTTTGCCTCTCTCCCTTTCCCCCACCATTTCCGCCCTTCTTCTCCCCCTTGTTCCTCCGTCAAGTTCCTCCTAATCCTCCTATACGTGCAAACATATGATAGTTGTCCTTCTCTGCCTGACTTATTTCGCTCAGCATAACCCCCTCAAGGTCCATCCATGTTGCTACACATGGCCAGATGTCATTGTTTCTCATTGCCATGTAGTATTCCACGGTATAGATAAACCACATCTTCTTGATCCATTCATCTGTTGATGGACACTTAGGCTCTTTCCATGTTTTAGCTATTGTGGAGAGTGCTGCTATGAACATTGGGGTCCATGTGCTCCTATGCCTCAGCATTTCTGTATCCCTTGGGTAAATTCCTAGCAGTGCTATTGCTGGGTCATAAGGGAGTTCTATTGTTAGTTTCCTGAGGAACCTCCACACTGTTTTCCAGAGGGGCTGTACCAGTTTACATTCCCACCAACAGTGTAGGAGGGTGCCCGTTTCTCCACATCCTCGCCAGCATCTAGAGTTCTCTGATTTGCTCATTTTAGCCACTCTGACTGGCGTGAGGTGGTATCTCAGTGTGGTTTTGATTTGTATTTCCCTGATTAGGAGGGATGCTGAGCATCGTTTCATGTGTCTGTTGGCCATCTGGATGTCCTCTTTGGAGAAGTGTCTGTTCATGTCTTCTGCCCATTTCTTCACTGGGTTGTTTGTTTTTCGGGCGTGTAGTTTGGTGAGTTCCTTATAGATTCTGGATATTAACCCTTTATCTGATATGTCATTTGCAACTATCTTTTCCCATTCCGTTGGTTGCCTCAAAATAGAACATTTTGAAGGTAGACTCAATGCAAGTACATCATATAAGAACATATATAAATAGTGGGGAGTTGATGCAAAATATTATTTAATATTATATGGTATTATGCCTGAAAATATCAGGAAATAATAACCTTAATTTGAACATATAAAGATATGTTGTTTCTCTATGAGATAAATAGAACATCTTTATATAATAACAACAATTTGTTACACAGTTCCATGAATAAAGTCCCAAATCACAACTGAAATAGCAAATAGAACCTCTTGGTGGGAGTTTTGCTTTATTTGATTTTTAAATGTAACAAAATTTTCACAAAGACTGGAAAACTGAAAATATGGAGGCATGATCTTTCCATTTTTCTCTCTTTTATTTTTCTCTTTCTACCAGGTAACACTAAGATTTTCTATTGTATGGCTGATAACAGCAATATTGATCTATATTTTTTGATGTCTTAAGTTATAAGGACAGCGATTTTACTTTGAAAATAATATTGTTTAAGGAAATTGGCACATAGCTTATTAGAATAGTCACAGTTGGTTCTGGCTTTTAGATTTAGTGGGTGTTTGTAACTAATTAACTCACTGAAATATTAGAATTATAGGACACCTGAGGGAATTACTGTTAGAGTAACACAATTATAAGTATTTTGGTGTGGTGTGTGGTTCCCATGTTAAGGGCATTTCTAGGCAGAATGACCTCTCTCAGATGTTTATATCCGAATGACTCAAACCTGTGAATATGTTTAGTTACATGTCAAGAGGTGTTTTACAGATATAGTCAGAGTGCTCTAAACTAATCACACAAACTCTTGAAAGCAGAGAGCTTTCTCCAGCTGTAAGCAGGAGAGACAAGGCAGAAGTGGAAGTCAAAAAGATTCAAAGTGTGAAGAGTATTCTACTCACTACTGGTGGGTTTGAAGTTAAAGGAGATCATGAGCCAGGTAAAGGAGGAGAAAGGGAAGGGGAGGGCAGCCTCCAGATGACTAGAATGATCACTAGCTGTCAGCTATCAATGAAATGGGAACCTCAGCCCTACCACCCCATAGAAATAAATTCTGACAACAATGTAAAGGAAGCTGGAAGTGGATTCCTACTCAGAGCCTACGATAAGTAGCATAGGCCAGCCAACACCTTGATTTCAGCCTCATGAGACTCTAAGCAGAGTGCCCAGATGAGTATCCCAGACTTCTGACCTATACGAAGTTTTGCATTGTTTTGCATTGTTTTAAGCTACTAAATTAGTGGTAATTTGTTACAGCAGCATATGGAAAGTTAATTCAAAGGCAAATCAGCAGCTACATAGAATTTATTTCTAAGTGAAATTAGAATGAATGGTGGGCAGGGTGAAAGAGTAGAGAAAAATAAAATTACACAGTCTATTATTGAAAAAAACAAACAGGGGGGCACCTGGGTGGCTCAGTTGTTTGAGCATCTGACTTTCTCTCAGGCCATGATCTCGCTGTCCCTGAGTTCTAGCCCTGCAACAGGCTCCGTGCTGACAGCTCAGAGCCTGGAGCCTGCTTCGGATTCTGTGTCTCCCTCTGTCTCTGTCCTTTTCCTGCTTGTACTTTGCCTCTCTCTTTCTCTCTCTTTAAAAAAAAAAAAAAGGAACACATATTAACATTACTAAAGAACAAAATATAATTTGTATATAAAGCATTAAAAAGAGTAGAAATGAATAGGTAATATATTTTTTTAAACTCCAGTCCACAAATAAAATCAAGTTTAGGTTCCTAACAAAACAGTTTTTTTAAAAAGAAGTATAAAAAGCAAAAGCTTGAACTCCTAAGAGAAATTTTAAAAAATATAAAACATAAAATAAGAAATTCAAAGTTAAAGTAATCTGAAATAGGTAAAGATATTTTAGAAATATAAAGAAGCAGATAAACTTAGAACAAACATAGAACTTACATAAAAATGGACTGAGTTCAAGGCCATAAAGGGAATCTCAACAAATACCAAAGATTTGATATCAGTATGTTTTGTTTAGCACAACAGTTAGAAATTTTTTTAAATAAATACCTGGAAATAAAAATTTTTAATGAATATGACATTATTGAACATAATCAAAAAAGGCACTAAATACCCAGATTATTCAATAAAAGTGATATTTGAAGAGACAGTTGAAGTTTTAAGTGTATTTATTAAAAAAGGATGTGCAAGAGATATGAAAAATTGAAAATATATGCACTTATTAATCAATTCAAAAAAGAACAAAGTAAATCCAAAGAATGGAAAAGGGAAAATCACTAAAGTTAATGCATAAATTGTAGAAATAAGGAAAAGAAACAAATCCCCAGATAACAGTCAGTAAATAAAAACAAAGCTCTCCCCCAACAACAAACACCCAATTAAAATTTTAAAAGTCTTGGTTATTTTTAAAGACTAATAAAAGACTACATTGAACAAGATAGCTGGGTGTAATTTGAAATCAAGTGAAATATATGGTAGTTCATCATTTCATTGTGTTGTCTATCGGGTAATGCTTATCAAAATCACTTTGAACGCTTTTCCAAAACAGAGGATCGAATTTCATTCCTGGAAAGCTGAATTGTGGAGCGAGTTTGGAGGCAGATATGTATATAATGGATATCTTTCCAAGATATGGTGGTGCACAACACCCTATATCATAAGAACCAGAAACACTAGCAATGATACAAAAGTCCTAAAGCATTTCAGGGGGTCCTATAAACAACACTCAAAACAAAACAAAGCATTGAGTTATGAATGTGAGTTGTCATTCTCGTCAGTTCCAGTTAGGCAAATAGAAGCTGTAATGTAGTCAATTCTTGCTCAGACTTTTATTCATTCACTACATTTTCACTGTGATCCTATGATGCAAGAGTTGTTAAATGATAAGTGGATATATATTGCAAATAGTACTGGTCCTCACTGTTAAGCAACAAAAGAGTAAGCAAAACTCTTAGGTAACAAAAGAGTAAGCAAATAATGTATTATTTCAGATTTTAATGAATGCTTTGAGATGAAGTAAATAGGCTATAGGAAGAGATGATTAAAAAACAGAGGCAGCATTCCCCTGATTTCAAAATGATACAAGGGGTGAAGATGGAAGGAGCCAGATACTGAAATATTTCTCCATAAGAAAGGTTTTCTTTGTGAAGTGCCCTGCTTCCTTGAAACCAACATAGCAACAAAGTTTCTGACTCAACCTACAATTGTTTGATACGTCTAATTAGGCCAAGTAGGACTCAGGGTGAGGCTCAGGGGAAAACAACCTGTCAATCATTGAGCTTGTTCCCTTCCAGGTCATTAATCCCTAAAGAAAAAAGAGCCATCTCACCTCACACCACTCTAAACTGACATGGTTAGGAGACTTTTTAAGGGTTTGGGACACGAGCTAGAAATTAAAGCATGATGCTTTCATTTATTTGAGCTGGATTCATCCTGAATTCCATTGGTGGCTCTGAATATCCATGGAAAATTAAGAGAACTGAGATCCTTTCCACAACTCTTTTCAGAGAACTTACTATCAATTAGAAACAAAAGATAATTAACAGCAAGCAGTATATTAGATGACAGAGCATAACCCTATAGGAGTTTAATGAACTTTACATATGTGCAAGGTAGCATAAAGAAGGTGGGGCATTTAACAAATCTTGGAGGATCAGTGGGTTAGAGAGTAGAGTTAATGAAGCTAAATGAATTAGTTTGCATAGAGAAAAGATAATTGCCAGCTCAAAAGTGTCTTTATTCAGAAGGAAAGAAAGAGAAAGAAAAAAGATAGAAAGAAAGAAACCAAATGAATAACTGTGGGTAATTTAGTGAAAACTTGCCCTCCCATAGAAGGAGGTTCAAAGAGCATATCTTCTTGACAATATATCAGTGGTATCATTTTCCTATATGAAATATAGCCCCTTTAATTTAGAATTTTTCTTACTTTTTTTTTTTTTTGGCCCATTGATTTTTTTTTAGGTTGAAATGATCTCATTTTTCCCTCTATGGGGAGAGTATTTTCCCAGAACAAAAAGAAAAATGATTCATTTTTACCTAGTAATAAAAGTTTCCAGCAGTTTTGCATCTGCCAAACCTTTTCAGTTTATTCTAAACTTGAACTATAGAAATTTACAGATAAATAAACAATTTGTTTTTAGAAACAATTATTTCATTTTTCCTACATTCCTACTGAGACTTCTTAGTAATTCTCAAGAAATTTACTCCACTTTTTCATATGCAGTTGTATCATCAAAATGCAAGGTCAGTTCTTTGAAGTGACAATCCCAATGCACTAGATAAATGGTCAGATGACAAAGTGCAGATAATAGATGACCTTGGGAGCTAGGGTCTTGAAACTCTCAAGGAAACAATTATGAATGCTTTATGTCATGGCAGTAAGTCATCGCCCTAAAGCTTGGTCTGTAGGCATGTGCTGTTTTCCCAATAATGCAAGGAGAAAATGGAGGAACTGACAAGTGGTATACATGCTTACTGATAATCCATACTAATAAGACCACAAATAATCCAAGAGAAGTTTTTAAATGCCACCTTTCTTCACTCTCCTAACTATATCAAAATAGATCTAGGATGAAGTTTGGCTTGTATTATAAGAATATAGTTATAGCAGCTTATCATAAAATTATCCAACTTATGATTGCTATTGTTTTTTTATGTTTGGCCATGCGTGCTGCAGTTGTGAGAGAAAGTCATTTTACTAAAGAAAGAACCTGGAACTATGGGTTCAACAACAAAAATTATACATATCGTTTTCTCAGTCTGCCGTTAGTTTTGTTTCTTTGTATCTCTCACACACAATAAAAATTATATTAATATTTTTTGTTATGCCAATTTTGTAGGTCACTATTTTTGAATCTTTGGGAAAATTACTTAAATCTTCTAAAAGTTGCTTTATTCAGTGTTAAAAGCAAATGATAATCATCTGTTCTGCCTAAACTACATACCACTGTGGGGCGCCTGGGTGGCTCAGTTAAGTGTCCAACTTCAGCTCAGGTCATGATCTCATGGTTCGTGGGTTCGAGCCCCACATCAGGCTCTGTGCAGACAGCTAGCTCAGAGGCTGGAGCCTGTTTCAGATTCTGTATCTCCCTCTCTCTCTGACCCTCCCCTGCTCATGCTGTCTCTCTCTCTCTCTCTCTCAGAAATAAATAAAACATTTTAAAAAATTTAAACTACGTACCATTGTTTCCTCCCACTTGGGCTACAACCAGTGGTCATCGAACGTGTTATGTCTACCCCATGGCTTGATGAAGAGCATCTGAAGGGTGCTGGAGGGTGCTGGCCATGAAGAATTTTAAGGGAATCACCTGCCAGATCTTTATATTCCAGACTTTCCCTTTCTTAAAACGGAGCTGCTAGAATCGAAGACTCATTCATTTTGCCTTGCCTACTTTCTCTTTCACAATCATATATTTTCCAATTTATATTGAGAAAAGGCATAGCTCTTATCCATCCCACACCTAATGATTGAAATTCTGGATTGTCTGGTTTAGGAGAATATGAGAAGGTGGGGAGGTGAGCCAGGTCCTCTGCTTACTTTTAGTTGGAATCTTTGCTTTTTGATGTTGAGTTGTATAAGTTCTTTATATATTTAAATATTAACCCCTTAACAGGCATATCATTTGCAAATGACTCATTCAGTAGGTTGCCTTGTCATTTTGTTGATAGTTTATTTCACCGTGCAAAATGTACTTTTAAATAGATGGAAGTGGGTATAGTAATGATATTTAGCTTCCATTGGGTACATTTAAAAGAGAAATATAATGTTATTTTAAAATGTCATAATTGATAACAGGTTGAAAACTACATTCATTGCAACTGTTGGCAAAAGATTTTAGATGTCAGTGCAAAAACGTATAAGGATGTATGTTTGTATTCAAAATTATTTTAATGGGTATGCAAACCAAATAGTTGAAGACCATTGGGTTATAAATATGGGACATGAGGCTGAACACATTCAATCAGTGCTTCTAAGCCAAATACTTAAAATCTGAGCTATTTAGATTCATAGAATTTCTGAGCTACTAGTTCTAGTAGGTTCTAGTCTTATAAGTTTCCATCATTTATGTCATGATAAAATATAGGGAAGGAGACAAAGAAAAAAATAACACAAAATGATAGCTATTTATGAGCCACTGAGCATTAACAGTTGAGGTAATAAATTATGATTTATCTTTTATCAACATTTGGATGTGGAGGACAGTCCTCTGCCTAGAAGGATGTAGCAGGGTTTTAACCCAGTCTTTAACCCAGTCAAAGAGTTGAAACTGATGAGCCCAAGTTAACATAGAGGTAGTTTTCTCATCTGAGGGTGGAGAACACCGTGAACAGTTTCTCTTTATTAGTTGTCCTTTGATCTGGCTCTTATAGCATAATAAAATAACTGTAGGATGTTTTCAAACTTAAAAGGCTTCCACTTGACCTTTTGTAGCCATATTGATCTTCTCAATTAAAAGAGTAGGACAGTGTTAGTTTTCTAGGGCTGCTGTAACAAATTAGCACAAATTGGATAGCTACAATAGAAATTTATTTTTTCACCTCTCTGGAGGCCAGAAGTCCACAATCAAGCTGTTGCAGGGCTACCCTTCCTTTGAAGGCTCCTAGGGGAGATTCTATTTCTTAGATTTTCCACCTTTTGGTGATTCCAAATATCCCTTCTTGTGGCCATGTCACTCCAGTCTTTCTACCCATGGTCACAACTGTCTTCTCTCTCTGTCTTCCCCTGTCTCAAATCTTCTTTCTCCTATAAGGATACGTACCACTGGATTTAGCGCACATCGACATAATCCAGGATGATCTCTTTATCTAGGGTCTTTAATTATATTTGCAAAAACCTTTTTCCCTCACCCCCAAAGAAGGTAACATCCTCTGAATGTATCTTTGAGGAGGCCACTATTAAATCTACTGCAGGCAGCAAAGGTAGGTAGTCATTCTATGCACCTATGAATAGGTGGCCACATCTGGAGGTGAGATTGGACAACAGAATCACAGAAGTGGAGGGGAGCATCTTTTAAAATGGTAGGTATGAATAGCTTAGAAAAGGCCTTTCAATAACTCTCTTTTCCCTCCTTCCCATCATTCACTCCACCAGAATACTTGGAAAGCTGAGGAGAACACTTTAATGGCAAAAATAGTAATAGAGGCCTAGAGTTTAGGTAGTGGTAGGAGAATTAAATGAGCTAATCTTTGGACAATATAGACCCTTTGGGGGATAGGTTTTTCTAAATATAAGGGAGGAGAGGAACCACTTATGTTTGAGAACCCTGAGCAAACCTCATCTATTGACATTGTGGCTTGGCATTGTTAGTGACCCTTATGACCTGTTGAGGTTTTTTGTTTGTTTGTTTTCACTATTAGTGTAGTAAATCAAAAGGGAACAGTTTTCTTATAGACCACGGTCTAGCGACTGTACTTTATCTCTGAGTGAGTGATTCTCAGACTTTAGCAGGCATTAGATTCACCTGCAGGCCTTGTTAAACTTCCTTATTGCTAGACTCCACTCCCGATTTCTGACTCAGCACTTCTAGAGTAGGTTGAGGAATACATTTTTAACAAGTTTCTAGGTAGTGCTGCTTCTACTGGTCCAGGGCCCACACTTTGAGAACCACTTTAGGCCTATGTTTGCTTCTGCCAGGAATCCTGGTTGGGTCCATACAGTTGTTTTCACTGGTGACCTGTTTAAACTTTATACATCTCCTAAAACTAGCTCAGTGCTTTTAAAAATTTAATGAGTAAATTGATCACCTGAAAATCTTGTTAAAACCCAGAATCCTGCCCGTGTGCCCTGAGCTTCTGATTTACTGTGTCCGAGGTGGGTCTGTGCTGGTGGAGGTCATTGAGAGGATATGACCACTGGTTGACCTCAGATCTGGCCCAGGCAACCAGAAGAACCTCACCCCTCTCATGTCCCTGGATTATACTTTCCTCTCACTGCTCCTAAACTGAAGCCATTTCAAGATGCATCCTTGAGAGAGCAATGTGTTATTGAGATTATCTGGATGGTACATGTGAGTGGGTCCAATTAAGGCCTCTAAATAAGTTCTCAAGATTGTGGCAGGCAGTTTCGAGATCTGTTTCCCTCTGGCCGGCGCCCAGGCCAAGCCTCCTTTGTAAGTTCCTGTGCTCATTAAAGCTTCCAGCTACGAACCTGGAGGGGCCTGCCTCTTTCTTCCGCCTCTCCTTGCCCATGGTGTACAGGAACTGGCTTTACATTTTACCTGAGGAATTCTGAAATTTCAGACCAACAGCCTGTGGTCTGCTTTTCTGATAAACTTTCAGATGATACCAATGCTATTGGTTTGACGGCCACACTTTCACTGGCAAGAAAATAGAGGATATTTAGCTGCCTGACTTTGTTCGTTTGCTCAGCTCTTACTGCAGCCTGGAACAGAGGACATCTAAGACTGTGACGGTAAGCCCTGATTTGAGGATATCATTTCTGGAATGTGATTGAAATGCTATTTGGTCTTCAGAAGGTGCTCCAGAATCTCTGTTTTGTGTCTTTATAACTACCCAACCCTATCCTCTGCTTATTTCTCCTCTGCTCACAATGAGTCAGGATTAAGGATTCTGTGTTTTATAATAATGTTAGAGGTGAAACTTTAATTAAAATATTAAAGGGTTGGGGTCCCATGGCTCTTTTTTATGGGACTTAATGTAAAATAATGTCCAGGCATTCTCCTACCTAGAAGCTTCCAAGTTGTGGCTATAGGAGTTACAGTGAACTGTTTTCTTTTGTTTGTCTTGCACACCTTTCGCACACTTTTCTTCAGACTAATAGGTTTTGCCTGGTAACTAGACAAGTAAGAAACAGTGGGCAGAGATTCTTAGATGACACCAGGCAGAAAACGGAAAGAGGTCTGTGCTGGTGTTTTTGTTCTTTTTGTTATTAATAGTGATTTACTGTGATCAAAGGATTACTTAATAAGATCCAGCTGAGGAGCTTTCATGTGGGTATGAGGCAGAAACTGACTAGAAATATTACATACATATACATATTTATGCATATATACATGTATGTATTTTCCCCTTTAGTCTTATTCTGAAGACTTTTCTTCTGAAGCTTCATTCTTGTGGTGGGGCAGGGCAAGGATGGGTATGGAGTGATGGCAGCAGCAAAAAAGCCTGTTGGGGGTGGGTACCATTTCTCTGCCTACTCATGATCTCTTTATCTTGAATGCCATTACCACTGATGATCAATAAGGCTAATTTATAAACTAAGCAATTGATAACTATGTGAGTGAGTATACGCAGCAATTCCAGGTTGGGAGGACAGAAATAGAATGGGGGATAAGAACATAATTTGAGAATCTTAGGGCTCTGGGAGTTTTCTCAAGCATTTTATGTGTTTGTGTGAGTGTGACTATATAATCCTCAAGATACCTTAGGACCCTAGCACTGTTAAGCACTGTTATCCCCACCAACTACATAAGGAATATGGAGATGTAGACCTATTAAGTAATTTGTTCAATATCACAAATTTCATAAGTTTCAGAGTTGAAATTTGAATGCAGGTCTTTTACAAACATAAGATTTCATGAGTTAACCACCTAATGAATGTTAGGAGATATATTGACATTATTTAGATTTGTGGTTTACTATTTAAGAACCCCTTAAACACAGGGGCGCCTAGGTGGCTCAGTGGGTTAAGTGGCCGGCTCTCAATTTCAGCATAGGTCATGATCTCATGGCCCTGAATTTGAGCCCCATATCGGTCTCTGTGTTGGCAGTGTGGAGCCTGCACCGGATTCTCACTCTCTTCTCTCTCTGTTCCTCCCCCGCTCATGCTTTCTCTTTTTCAAAGTAAATAAATAAACTTAAAAAAAAAAATAAAATGAAATTCTGTAATAGAAAAGAACTTCAATACGAAGTAAAATTCTAGAAAGCAAGATGGCTTTTACTATACAGCACATATAATTAAGGGAAGAGAAACCTTCATCTTCAGGGAAGTCCCAGGATTGGTGCACTGAATGATCCTGATGAAGTAATTAACTGGATGTCAATAGGGTATCCATTAACTGTCAGTATGGAAAGTGACAGGACATTCTGCCCTCTATCTTCTGCTTTTCTGTTCTTTTTACTTCCTGGAGTTCAATCGGGCAGAGCAAGACTCTGATAGAAGTTTGTTCTAAATTCCTGCTAAATCATTTGGCCCTTCCACAAGTTAGAAAATCTTAAAAGGGCAAATCCCAGATTGTGACTTACACTTCGTTGTTCTAAACCACAAAGCCTATTTCCAAAAAGGGTCGTCAGTGGAATGGTGCAATTCCTTTCTGGTTTCCTGCTTAGCTGCTTCTTGACCATCAGTCTCAGCCAGAGTTAACAGAATGCACACAATTTTATTTTGGATTCACTGAAACAAGCTAAAATGCAAACCAGGCCCTGCGTGAAATGAATTTAAAGATCAATTAGAAAGCATGAACAATAACAAAATGGTAATGTAAAAATCTCTGCTCATATGAACAATTGGGCATTGACATTATATCACTTTTAAAACAAAAGCTATACCTTTTTGTACTATTTCTAACATTTGGATGCTTGTAGTGTGCCAGGCTACTATTGTAAGATTTTTGTCTATCTTTTCCATTTAAGCTTTGGGTTAACATCTAGTGATATCTTTATTTGAAAGATGGGGATAGTGAAACATAGGGAATGTAGCATTCTCCAGGTCATACAGACAGGAATAGATAAATATGATACATATAGCAGACAAGTTTAAAGTCCTATCCACAAAGCAAGACTGCTTGTGGATACACTCACACACACACACACACACACACACACACACACATTCACTTAAAGCCTCTAATTTTGTTTCTGAAGGGCCCAAATCAATGGACTTATATAATTCCATACTATGGTTAGTCTAGCTTGTAGTGAGGCAATATTTAGATAAACCTATAACAATATAAGTGTAGCATCTTTATTGGCAGGTAACATGGTGAAATATTAGTTTTTACGTCTATAAGTTTTACTGCTTTATCTTTGACAATGTCTGCAATGGTACACTTGTGACATTTTTAAAAATTAGCCTTCCGCATTTAAAGACCACTCACAATTGTCATCTATCATTGTTCTGGAAATGTCACATTGATTTTATCCTCCTTACAATAAATGGTAACACCCCCCAAAACAAATAATGGTCTGACACTTCAAAATCAGCTTCCAGTCTTGGGTAGAGCAAAAAAAGAAAAAAAAAATGGGGGGGGGATTTTACTTGAAGGACAGGGAAAAAGAGTGAAAGAGAGAGAAATGCTCTGTCAGACACTGACAATACTGACAATAGTCCAACGTAACTTAAATTTTAATATTTTGTCTTTTCTATGTAAGCGATGTCATATTATAAACTTTGCAGATGATGGTAAATTTCTTGATAATAGATTTAGATATAGAATCATAGTAAAGATTGAAAATTGCAAAATCAGTGGATATGGAAAGCATATGGAAAGCACATTACTTCTAGATAACCTATTCTGGAATTCTCCTGGAGCATGTCAAATTAATGATGTATAATCAAAGATACGGTGTCAGAATTGTTTGAAATTGCATTAAAAGTTCCTAATATGAATAAAGTGAATTTGATTCCTTGTGAATATTGAATGAATGGAGCATATTGAAATGAGCATTGAACAAGGAGTTCAGATCTTTGGATTTTATTGCCAACTCTTCCAGTGATAGTTGCTGGGTTTTGTTTTTGTTTGTTAAGAGGTAACTTTATCTGCAACATAGTTTCTTCATTTGGCTGTGGTAATAAAAATATAGGTGTTCTCATCATATTCAAGCTTTTAATTCAGGGCATGTGGGATTATGGCTTAAGAATTTGTCTATTTTCAAATTCCCCAGATGCATTTGATAACCGGCAAGATTGAAAACCTTTGTTTTAGAGTTGCAGCTGTGGACATAGGGAGGAAGGTATTAAGGGCATCAAATGGACTCACACTTTGTCTTTTTATCTCTGAGTAGATCTAAAGTTCAAGTTGAATAATAGGCAAGGAAGTACGTAGAAAACCCCTGGTGTTATTTCTCCTAGTAGATTCTCAACACCTATCTAATATCTCAGAGGGATGTATGGTGATGGGAGGCTCAAGGTGGGATGTGTAACATTGTAAAAAAGAAGTTCGCCCTCTTTCTCCTAGGGTGAGGAAAGGTTGATGTCAGGGAGCCATGCCTTTGCTACAAAGCTATTTTTCACTATATTTTCCCTCTCCCACCCAAAAGAGAATTCACTATAAAAATTACAGTGGTGATTTGGAAAAAAATAAAAGCAAAAAGGCTATATCCTTTTAAGACTTCTTCTATTAAACATTTTGCTCTTCCAGTCTTTTAAAAAAATTTTTTTTTAATGCTTATTTACTTTTGAGAGAGAGACAGAGACAGAGGAAGAGAAAGAGTGAGTGGGGAGTGGAGCAGAGAAAGGGAGACACAGAATCCGAAGCAGGCTCCAGGCTATAGGCTGTCAGCATAGAGCCTGACACAGGGCTCTAACTCCCAAAACAAGAGATCATGACCTGAACTGAAGTCAGACACTTAACCAGCTGAGCCACCCAGGTGCCCCTTTTTCTTCCACTCTTGAATCAAGGCAGGTGTTCTGAATTGCTTTAACCAATGGAACGCACCAGAAGAAATGTATGATTTTGATCCTGTGCCTCAAGAAGATATGTATTCTTTATTTCTTTTGGAGGTCTGCTACCACAGACTATTCTGGGCCAATTTAATGGAAAGTGAGAGCCCATGTGAAGCAGATTTAATAGCTTATAGCAGATGTCCTTTCTAGACCCATCATTTCTATATATCAAAGTCCAAAGGAATCTACAGAAAACTATTATACTTAAGAGCTCAAATTTATTATAAAAATTATTTAATCATATACTGGCACAAACACAAATAAAACTTAAAATAATGCTATATAAAATAGCATAAACATTCAATTTCAAGTCTCTAATAAATCCTGTGCTAGACTTCTAGAGAAAATGAAAAAAATATTGAGACATAATCAAGATGATATAAGAGTACTGAAGTATTCCATTTACATGGATTAGGAAATTCAATATTTTACAGATGTCAATTATCCTTCATTTATAAACACTATGAAAGAGCAAACAAAACCAAGATATTTTTTTAAACATATTTTTTATCTTTGAAAGAGAGAGAGAGCAACCACAAACAATGGAAGGTAAGAAAGAGAGACAGACAGACAGAAGCCAAAGCAGGTTTCACTCTCTGAGCTTTCAGTGCAGAGCCTAACATGGGACTAGAACATATGAACGGTGAACTCACCACCTGAGCTGAAGTTGGATGCTTAACCAACGGAGCCACCCAGGTGCCCCAAAATCCACATCTTTAACTAGTATTAAATGAGATGATGTTTAATAGGATGAACTTCAAATATATATGACAAGGCAAAGTGTGAAGAATAGACAATGCATTCTTTTTTTTATGTTTTTAGTTAAATTCCAGTTAGTTAACATACAGTGTAATATTAGTTTCTGGTATACCATATAGTAATTCAATACATCCACACATTACCCTGTGCACATTATGACAAGAGTACCCCTAATCCCCATCACCTATTCAACCCATCCCCCCATCCACTTCCCTTCTGGTAATCGTCAGTTCTCTACGGTAAGAGTTTGTTTCTTATTTTTGCTTTCTTTCCATATCTCTGCTCATTTGTTTTACTCCTTAAATTCCACAGATGTGTGAAATCATATGGTATTTGTTTTTCTCTGACTTATTTTGCTTAGCATTATACTCTCTAATTCCATCCATGTTGTTGCAAATGGCAAGGTTTCATTCTTCTTTGTGGCTGAGTAATATTCCAGTGTATATGTATACCATATCTTCTTTATCTGTTCATCAATCTATGGACACTTAGACTCTTTCCATAATTTGGTACTGTAAATATTGCTGGTATAAACATTGGGGTGCATGTATCTCTTTGCATTAGGATCTTTGTATTCTTTGGGTGAATACCTAGTGTTGTGATTGCTTGATTTTAGGGTAGTTCTATTTTTAACTTTTTGAGGAACCTCCATACTATTTTCAGGAGTGGTTTCACTAGTTTGCGTTCCCACCAACAGTACAACAGGGTTCCCCGTTCTCTACAGCCTCACCAACACCTGTTTCTTTTGTTGTTGATTCTAGCCATTCTGACAGGTATAAGGTGATGTCTCATTGTAGTTTTGATTTGTATTTCCCTGATAAGTGATATTGAGCATCTTTTCATGTGTCTGTGGCCATGTGTATATCTTCTTTGGAAAAGTGTCTATTCATGTCTTCTGCCAGAGAATCTTGAAGAAGGAACCAAGTGTTTATACTACTAGAAATTGAATCTTATTATAAACCTACAGTAATTAAGGCAGTATGGTAATAGCTCAAAGGTAATTAAATAGACTGATATAAAAAATAGAAAGCCTGGAGTCATATATCCATTGTAGACATTTGACACTGATTTATGGCAAAGGTAATAGTAAAGAGGTTTGGCTCTGATTCTAGTTATATAATATCCCTCAAACAAGCAAAAGTTATCTATATTACTTGGAAATGTATAATTATCTGCTAAAAGTATAAATTAAAGCAAGTGATTTGATGTTTTATAATGGCTACTTTCCAAGGATGGAAAGTGTTTATAAATGGAGAGGGACACAAGGGAGGGTTCTTGGTACAGAAAATAGTCCTTTTGTCCAGGGTGATGGTTAAACGGGAGTACTTTTTTTAAAAAAACTCAACTTCTATATTAACATTTCATGAAATTTTCCACATGTATATATTCATTATATGAATTATGAAGTTTTCACACAAATCAAAATGCAGGAGCCTGTAAGTTTCGAAACAACCATATTGTAATTCCAGTTCCTCTACATTTTGCCTGTATGTCCTTAGATGATTGATTAATCATCTCCAATGCTTAAGTATCTTATTCTGTGAAATGGTGGTAACAACATCTATTTGCATTGTTATGAGGATTCAAGATACATAGCTACAGACGAATGATGTAGCTAACAGTTATCGAATGTTTGTAATTGCCAGACTGTCCAAACAGATATATTACATGTCTTTACTTTTTTAAGCCTCACATTTAGCCTTTCAGATAGGTTATTACAGAATTTCTCTTTAATTATGACCCATTCATTCACAGTGTAAATTCTGTGAGGGCTAAGATCCATCTGTCTTGTTTCCTATAAAGTGCAGTACCTGGATGGACATGTTTAAATTCTGACCTCACTGTAAGCTTATAACCAGTGACAGACATGGGTCACCATAAACTATCTGCCCAGGCTTACCATATGTTTGTTCAAGACAGAGCAATTATACTTTAATTTAAGGAAGAAGGATTCTCTAGGAATGGCATAAGATGAATGCAGTTTTAGTCTTACCACCTCATAAATTCTTCTAAGGAGGAACACAGACTTTTGTTGTTGTTGGAATGAAATCCTAATTAGAGTAAGTGAGTTCTTGTAAAACTTGGAAGTTGAACTTGGGTCTAGATGATGAGGAAAGGGATTGAGATATTCTATAGGAGGCAAGAAAAATATTTTGCTTTTGAGAAGGTAAGGAAGGGGAGAGAAGGGAAAGAAGAGAGAAAGGGGAAAGAGAAGAGAATCTGCAACTTTGCAATACTTATTGAAGCACACAACATTCTTAGTTATGGGGATTGTAAATTTTTGTGGAAACCATTTGAAGAGCTGTTTTGTGCATTCCTTGAGAGGAGGCAAAAAAGTGTGTGAATATAGAAGCATGAGACTGAGCACATCCTAAAAACAGCAAAAGTTTCAAAATTGGCAGCTGTCTTAGTGGGGTGGAAGGGGGTGGTCTGTCCTCATGATGGAATTAGGAGCCGAACTAAGATCATCAAGTTGTCCAAGTGACAGGGGAGCCTGAACTCAAAACTGGGTTTAGAAAAATAAAAGCAAAATGCTAGTTATAAGATTACAATGTGCTGGGGTAATCCAAAGTCTTCGTGGAGAAAGTGGGCAAGAATATTCCACTTTATGGGGAAAACACTTAAAAACATTGAGCTTACTTGCAAATGCAAAGGTTGAAGGCTTTCATCATAAACCTAAAAATAAGTCTTCTACAATCCTTATTTTCTCTGTAGTAGGTCCTAGAAAGTGACAGAAGGAAGAATGCAGGATGCAGAACCCACCTCCCCCATTCTGCAGTACTAAGACTTTCCTTGGAGGTCACACACAACACTTAGCTTGGAGCTCCCAGGATTATTGATGGCAGCAGCCAGCAGAATAAAAATTCCATAGGTAGGCAGTAAATATTTGAAAAGACCTTTCAGTTTGGGGAATGGTTTATATTGTTGCTTAAAAATGTAGTTTGAGAGCCATGGGAGCCTACAATTGGGTGCGGCATGTTTTACAAATGATACCCATTTATCCTGAGTGAGAAACATTCCACCCTGTAAATGTCAGTTTCACAGTGACCAGATATGATGAATGAGTCCTCTGGCTCCTATTAATATGGAGGTCACACATTTAGAAAAAAATTAGAGACCATTGCAAAATTAATCCTCCCTCTCAGTGTGCTAAAATGATAGGAAAGGAAATGGGGAGAGCAAGTTTGCAAAAATATGAAACATCAAGTTTCTTTCTGAACGTCTCTCTGAGCCTCCAACTTCATAAAGGAATTATCTTAATCACATTGGGAAAAAAATGAGAGGGCTTGAAATACGATCTCAGATGGAAACTCCGACACAGGGAAGTATAGCATAAATTTCTAGGCATTCAAGCTTGGGATATTGCAGGCATGATTCCATAGCTCAACCCCTGAAAGGAATAATAATTACTATTTGGCTATTTGTCAAGGTGAGGGTTCCACTGGAGGGAACGTCTTATTCAATTTGGGAGCTGAAATTACACAACTGGTGAGATATTAAATAACAGCACAAAGCTGAAAAGAGAAAGAAGGCAAGCGAGTAGCTGAATTGTAAGTGAGGAATAAGTAGATATAAAGTGTGAGGAGGGCCTGAGGAGAGGGTGGTTGGCTCCTCCGATGCTAATTTTGGGCTTGATCTGATTATATTCAAATTTACATGATTTTTGGTAATTCATTTATGTGTCTGTTAATGACAAATGATGTCACTTTGCAATTAGCAGGTGTGCTAAATTGATCAATCAACCAAGAGATATTTAAGAGTCTAATATATTTAGTCAGTGCCAAGTATTGTAGAGGATACCAGTGTAAATTATAGTACTTGTAATTTACTTGAATAAGACCATATATACAAAATCAGCAATATAAGCCAAAACATGATATGTCACAAGTGGTAATATATACACATATATATGCCATAGAATTTCACAGAGAAGAAGGAGTTTACCCTTCTAGGGAGGAATTAATGTAGGTGCAGGTGAGGATGGAACAGATACTTGCTGCACATTGGAGCTCTGAAGATCAATTTGTGTTCCTTGTGTGAACATACATTCAACAATATATATAATATGTATTCAACATTTTAATAAGGATATTAGGTCTTAAACACCTAAAACAAGTTGAGTCTCTGCTGTTTCATTTTTACATCAAGGTAGGCAAAGCCTATTTCATTGCTTGAAGAGTGAGTCAGGAACATCAGTTCCTGTCCTTAGACAAGAATCCTCATATTCCCTGGAGAAAAATTGTTCCTACGTATCATGGAATGTTCCTTGGTATCCTGACATTAAATATAGCCCTGAAGTAAGCTAAAAAATGGACAATTTGGCCATAAATGTATGTTAAATATTAAATTGTTTTATTCGAATATTGGTGTGTGAATGTTGGGGGTTACTGTTTAATCTCTGGTGTACTTAAAGAAAAGACTGGCTCATATATGAGTTATTGCAAAAATATTTAGGCATCACCGTGTTTTATGAAGGAAGCTCCTGAAACCCCTGATAGGGGTTAGAGCAAGGACAGGCACTTTTTCTTGATAAAGGTATTAAGGTATCTATTATAACCTCCTGACCATCAAATTACTCTCTGTTTGTCATACTGTTTTAAATTTACATGGTACCAGGGCCTTAAATGTCAGGATTCCTGTTATAACTTAGACTCTAGTGTCTTTAATTAATGCTTCATGTTCCTGTTATGGTTATTTAGAATTTGCTGAAATCCCTAGAGCCATAAATTTCTTTTACAGGTCTTTGCGGTATGAACTTTAACAAAACAGCTATAAAGGGGTAATAGGCAAGGGCAGTATATCACAGAGTTGCAATGGCAGGATGGGAGGAAGGAAGGAATATTTTGCAAACAGATTAAAAGATTTTGTTTTTGTCGAGGGGTTTGGGACTGGAACAAATTGGACATAAAACTTAGGCAAGAAAGCATGAGCTCCTTTAATGTTTTCAATAGGTGTAAGTTGCCGCTTTTCATAAGATAGACAATTTCATTTAAATCTTGTTAAACTCAAATCAGTTTAATTCAAATGAACACATTTTCTTTGAATACCTACTGTGTGCCTTCTTGCTGCTGTGGGAATTACACAGAAAGGAAAAGTCAAGCTCTTGTTTCATTAATCTTCAAAAACTAGTTTTGGAGGCAAGGTTAGCATATATGAAGCAATTACAGACCATTACCAGACAGAACATAAATCTGCCAAAGTGCAGAGAGTAGTCTGTGAATTTTGAGTGCTGCAGCATCTCCTGGGAAAAGATCAGTGGGAACTAGAATTACCATGGGATCCACCATAAAGTAGGAAACATGAAGTGTTTCTTGTAAAATGAATGGCCATTGGAATGTGGAGACACAGGGAAAGGCCATTCCTGACGAGAGAATAGAACAAGGAAATTCACAATAACAAAATAAAAAGGACGGCATTGTATAGTGAATAAGAACACACTTTCAGATTTGGAAAGATGTCATTTTGGGTTACTATGTTAGACTTTAAGAAAGAGAAGACTAGTTGGAAAGAAATGCTGTGTTTGAGATTTGGAGCATATTTAGATATTTTAAGAATTGTTTAAAATAATTGAAAGAGGAATTAAAATCTCCATTGATGGATATTATAAATTGCCTATGTAAGGTTGGATACCAGATGAATATGATAATTTTTTTTAACTGTATAACAGGTCTTATTTGAACTTATACTATCTCTCCATTACCTAAAAGACAAGGAGAGGGGGAGAAGGAGGGAATGGGAATTCATATTTATTTTGAACATCAAAAACCTGCAAGAAGGATAAAAAAAACCCACTTTAAATTACTTCCTAAGATAGATGCACAGAGCTTTGCTGGTCATCAGCCTTGATTATTTTCTGTCTAGGAATGTTGAGCACAGTGGTTGTAAAGAGATAAGCTACGACAAAGGATGTTCAGCATATCAAATATTTTAGAGATCACTGCTTCCATATTCCACAATAAATGCCAATTATCTGGTGCGTTACAATTGATTCTTTACTGAACTATATTATAGTCTTGTAGGCATGATAGTGAAGTTGAACTTATTCATTCTATAAATATTTGTTAAATGTTATATCATTTAAGTCAGGGCAGGCTAGGTTGTGCTACAGAATAACTTACCCATAAAACCCCACTGCCTTAAAACACCATGTACTTCCCCAAGCTACATGCCCATTCTAGGTCACAAGTATTCTGTTCAAGTGGCCCCTTTTCAGGAAATAACACTGACAGACTGTACAGTCTGGAAGGCCTTTGTTTTCTGTGGTGGGAAAAGGAAACATGACAGAGTGCACACAGTCTCATAATGGCTCCTTTCCCCAAAGTGGCAATTCAGTTTTAGTCAGATGGTTGTGCCTAACTTGAAGCTCTGTAGTTGCGGTGGTACATGTGTTTGAGGGTGAGGGGGGTGCAACACTACATGGGGCAGAGAAAGAGAGAACTAGAAATATTAACACTGGGTGTGCCAGTTAGTGCTGAGACATCAAAAGAAGGTGCACAAAAGCCTCCAAACCAATAGTGCTTCCATATTTATTGGGTATTTCATTGTAAAAAAAAATACATCTAAAATCAGATAGTGGTAAATGACAAATAGAAAAAATGGGAAAATAAACAACAGAACAATGGGGGATGAGAATGACTTTAGTATGGTTGTTGAGAACTCTGTAGTGTTGAAAAGAGACCTGATAACTAAATGATTAGGAGTCGGCTATACAGAAATTCTACCAAAATAGTGCTTTAGGCATGGGAAATGTTAGGAAGAACTCCCAAAATAAGAATGAGCTGATGGAAGGCTTTGTAAGGCGGATATACTGTATTTTTTTTTTTTTTTGTATCAGCATGGCACAGTTTGCATCTGAAAGTGTTGAGATTGATTTGCATTTTGAAGGACACAGTTGACTTTTGTATGCTGTAATTGATGGTTATCAGAAAAGAACAAAGAGAAAACAGGAGTCCAACACTAAAAGACAGAATCTAGAACTAGGCTTTGGAAGAGTCAGTAGTGAGAAGGGATGGAATAGAGATACAGGCTTTGCAAGGTGCACCTATTTCCTGAGTGAAAAGGAGGAATCCTTTTTACTCTCAGGTCCTGGAGATGAGCCATTGGCTGGAAGATAGTCTAATTTATTAAGAAGGATAGAACTGAAGAAGAATCATCTTTAGACACTATGTTTAGACCATGTGGTAGTTGAGTGTCATTTTAAGGGTTTTATTTTGGACATATTAAACGGTGAGAAATGTTTGACATCCAAGTGGACTTGGGGAATGACAATTTGATATTGAAGAAAAAATATTAAAGGTAAATATTACAATCTAGAATCAATGATGTATTGTTCAAAAGCATAAATCTGAATGAAAATAATCTAAGAGCAGAACCAAGGAGAGGGACAACTTCTACTTCCAGCAATAACATACTAGGGAAGAACATCATCATCCAGGCAGGAGACATAGAAATCAAATAGTAAGATGGTGAATTTAAAATCAAATGTAGTGATTCTCAGCTGGTGACAATTTTGCCCTCAAGGTTACATCTGACAATGTTTGCAACCATTTTTCATCATCACAACTGAGGGGTATGTGCTACTGGCATCTAGTGATCTAAGGGATATAGGACAAGTATGCTATAAACACCCTAAAACAGACATAACAGTTCGCCATGCAAATAATGATCTGGCCCATTACGTCAATCGTACTGAGTTTGAGAAACCTTGTCCTATAGGCAATGTCATTTCTCTCTGGCTGATTTCAAGATTTCTGTTTTCTTGACTCTGTTTTTCAGGAGTTTGATTCTACTTTGTCTAAAGTTGGATGTCTTTAACTTTATCTCATCCTGTATTCACTCAGCTTCTTAAATTTGTATTGTTATTGTATTTCACGACGTCTGGAAAGTTTTAGCCATTAGTTCAAATATTTTTTTAGGACTACATTTTTTTTCTCTTCCTTTCTGGAGCTCCAATGATATAAATGTTAGGTATTTTTTTAATTGTATCAAAATAATGAGACTTATTTTATTTAAAAAAAATTCTCTGTATTGCTCAGATTCGTTAATCTCTATTGATCTTTGATCTATTCTACAATTTAGCCTACCCAATGAGATTTTTTTGTATTATACTTTTTAGTTCTAGAATTTTCATTTAGTACTTTTTATGTTCATTATTTTCCAGACACTTCCTATTGTTTTTTTTTCCATAAGTCTTTATCATTACTTGTTAGAGTATTTTTATAAAAGCTGCTTCTATATTCTTACCATATTAGTGTCATATGAGTGTTATTGTCAGGCTGTTGTCTTCTGTTGGAGTTGAGATCTTCCTGATTCTGGGTATGACAAGTACTTTACAGTATGCTCAACATTTTGAGTATTATAAGACTCTGGTTCAAATTAACTCTTGTATTTTAGCAGATACTCAACTTGTTTAGGTACATAATTGACATCCTGGCTTACTTTAATGGGTTATGATTCAAATTAAAAGTTCACATATAACAATATTAATAATTATAGATATAATAGACAGAATCATCAAATGTTGATCTTTCAAAACAATAAAATGAAAAATCCCTTAGTGTAACTGATCAAAGAAAGGAAGATGACACAGAGCAAATTACCAGTAGTACAAAGATGAAAAAAAGAGACCTGATGACAGACCTTTCATATATTAGAAAGATAATAGAATGCTATGAACAACAGTTTTTGAAAATTTAGATGAAATTTCCTAGAAAAAGTGAAAAAAGACTTGGAGATTTGAATAACTATTGAAGAAATAACATGTTTAATTAAAACTGTCCTACAAAAAAACTCCACATTATGTGACTTCACCAGTAAATTCTGCTGAATACATACAGAAGAAATAACCATTACTACACAAACTATTCTAGAATTGGAAAAAGAAAATGATCACCAAATTAGTTGTTTCTAACAATCTAGATTCCAAAATCTGTCAATGGTATTTTTCTTCTAAAAAACAAATTACTGGACAATTTGACTCAAGCATTTTAAAAATTCTTAAATTTTAACATCATAAATCCACACTGTATATAAAGTTTAAACCATTATATCCATGTTGAGTTTGCTTTTAGAATACAAAATTGATTTGAAATCTAACAGCCAAATTACTGTACATAATTCACATTAACAGAATAATGGGGGAAATTCATATACCTCAAATATTCAGAAATTATATTTGATAGAAATCAATGTCCTTTAGTGGTAAGATTCATAGCAAATTAGGAGTAGAAGGGATCTTCCTTACTCTGACTTTTTAAAAAAAATCCGTAAGAATTATACAGCACACATATCTCATGATAAGATGTTGAAAACATCTGAAAGTAGATGCTTTGCTTGTGGATTTTAGCTACTGCACAATATAATGAAGAAAAGAAAACAAACATAGCTTGAAAGGAATAAAACTTTCAGATTTTTAGAGGATATAATATATACCCTCTCTATATTATATCCTGGTATTAACCTTAATATAGAGTGGTTATCCTGGGTTAGTTCTTTGGACCCAATGTAATCACATGAGCCTTTAAAGGAAGAATAGGAAGGCAGGAAAGTTAAGTCAGAGTGATGCCAGAGAGTGGGAGATAGAGATGAGGCAGAAAGGAAGGAAGGTCAATAAAGATTTGAAGCATGAGCAGGACTTGACTTGCCGTTGTTCGCTTTCAAAATTGAGGAATGGGCCCATGAACAAGGAGTGTGGGTGCCCTGTAGAAGTGGATGAAAGCCAGTAAGGAAGTGGGTGATGTCAGTCTGTAGCTCTATGGAATTGAATTCTGTCAAATACTTGAATGACTTTGGGAGATAAATTTATCTTCCTAGTTTCTAGAAAGAGATCCAGCTAAGCCATGCTGTACCCAGACTTGTGACTAAACTGTGAGATAATGAATGAGTGGTCTTTGGATCCACTCAGTGTGTATGATTTGTTACAATAGTAATAGAAAATGAATACACAGTTTGAACACCTAAAAAACCAAAAACTGTATTTCTGTATATCAGCAATGAAAATTTAAAAATATTTACAACGGCATAAAAGTAAGCAGGGAAAAAAAGTTAAACATGTGAAGACTTCCAGAAGGGAAATTATACTTTATTGAGAAACATTTTAAAAGTCCTAAATAAATAGCATGTTTCCTGTTCCTGGACTAGAAGACCAACATTTTTTAAAACAAACTTTTAATGTTTATTTTTGAGAAAGCGAGAGACAGTGTGAGTGGGAGACACAGAATCCAAAGTAGCCTTCAGGCTTGGGTTGTTAGCACAGAGCCACATGCAGGGCTCGAATTCATAAACTGAGATCATGACCTGAGCTAGAGTTGGACACTTAACTGACTAGCCACACAGACACCCCCAAAACCAACATTTTAAAGTCAATACTGATCTGTATATTTACTTCAGTCCCAACCAAAACCCCAGCACAGTTTTAGTAACTGTAGTAATAATTAGAAAATTTACATAGAAATGCAAAAACCCAAGGAGAGCAAAGCAAATTGAAGATGAAGTATCTGGGATGATGATCAGTTATCAAGGTTTATTAGAAAAGTTACAGTAACTAAGACAGTGTCCTATTGGAACAAATCAATAGAAAAAAATTGCAAATCTAGAAACTGACCTGTGCGTATAGGGTATTTGATTTACATCAAAATTGCAATTGCAAAATAGTGAGAAAATACTGCCTAGTAATAAATAGTGGTGGGTACTAGTAGATCTCCATACCAAAAAACAACTGAAACTTGATCCCTATCAAGTTTGTGTGGTAAAACAAACAAAAATCAATATCAGATCAAAATGCTAAATATCAAAAGCAAGGCAATATAGTTTCTGGAGGTTAATATACGCAGATATCTTTATGACCTAAAGACAGGAATAAAGGAGCAAAACTTTTGAACAAGCACTTCACAAGAGAAATATCCACATGGCAAACATGTGAAAATTATTCAACCTTCTTATTGCAAATTAAAACTACAGTGAAACACTGCTCCATGTCCATCAGAAAGGCTAAAATTATCACTGCCAGTGATGTTACTATGAATGTCTTAGGATGTGTTTAGAACTTTTCTCCATTGCTGGTAAAGAGGTAAACTAGTACATTTTAGAATTAGAATTCTATTTAGCATCGTCTAATGATACACACATCTGCATGCAAATAGGAATTTTCAAGAATGCTTATAGCCCATATTTATAATACCCACAGACACTCAGATTGCTTATAGTTTATGAGCAGTCGAATGGGTAAATAAATGTAGTGAGTCATAAAAATAAATACTCTAGAGCAGTGGGAGTGAACAGACTACAACTGTGTACATACATGTGCACACACCAAACCAGATGGCTTTCGTGAACATCATGTTGACCAAAAGAAGCCATATACAAACCTATATTTTATTAATTATTATATTTATGTAATTTTAAAATGTATTTTTAAAATATTTAGTTTTTGAGAGAGAGACTGTATGTGCATGTACAAAAGTGAGGAGGGGACGAGAGAGAGGGAAAGAAAATCCCAAGAGAATCCAAAGCATGGAGAATCTCCATGCTGTGTGTGGAGCCTGATGGAGGGCTTGATCTTACAAACTAAGAAATCATGACCTGAGCCATAATCAAGAATCAGATGCTTAACCTACTAAGCCACCCAGGTGCCCCTAAAAATGTATTTTTTAAAATAGGGAAAATACTGAAGTTAAAAGTCCTACAAAAGAGATGAATTAAGAGAGGTTATTAGAATGACCTCTGGGGTGCTAGTAGTGCCATTTCTTGACCTAGGTGGTGGTTTTATAATCATTCATGTATGTATACTTGTTCTTCATTTTTCCATTACCTATTTTATTCTTCAATATAAATGTATTTGGGGAAGTGGAGAGACGACAAGAAAGAGGAGGAAGAACATATTTAGGATAGATAATCCATTTAGATTCAAGCAAAAGAGAGGATTCAGCAAATATTAATTAATTAATTAATTAAAAAATAATAAAGGTAAAGAGGTGACTAAATTGAATGGGCCATGTCATAAAATCTAGAGAAGAATGTATTTCAGGAAATAAATGGAGTTCAGGTCTGTCAGATGCTACCAACAGGCTAGAAAATTAACTTTTGGATTTGCCAAATTAAAAGTGCTTTCTAGGGAGCTGTGGAGATTAAACCCTGATTAGACAGAATTGAGGAAGGTAAAGGTGAGAAATTAGACACTGAGAATAAGCAACCCTTACAAACAGTTTTACCACTAATGTGGTTGGGTAATAAATGGGTTTGCAATCTGAGGGTTGAGTAAGATTTTATATATATAAAATTAGGGTTAATGTTTATACACTGATAATAATCATCTAATGGATTGAGAAAAATGCTGATTTTAGAGAAGCATTCTGGAACAGGTGAGAGGGTATGGGGTCGAGAGTACACAAAAGGAGCTGTCCTTAGGTTGAAAAGATGTAAATTTTCCATTACAGACGGGAAGGTCATGAGGATCTAGATTCAAATATGGTACATATTTTCTAGTGAGAAAATTAGTTACTTCTCAACTACCATCTATATTCTGAATGAAATTTGAGATGAGGTCAGCAAATGAGCTAGAGAAGGATATAAGATCAAGGGCTTGAAGAGAAAGGAACTAGTATGAAATAATCACTTTGTAATGTGAGCAAATACACGTTCTTGGGAAATTTATTAGGATTGTCTTGACTATATTCAATGGCCATTTGAGATTTGTGACCATCCTGGAGTCTATTTGATTAACGAATCTAAGAAATTGTTCAAGGACTACAAACATGGAAAATTAATGGCGAATGACTAAGATTATTAATTGTGGCTTTAAATGCTTGAATAAAATGAATATATGGAAATTATTTAATTGCTGTCCAGTTGCTATGTTTTATGTGGGCCAACAGAGCCCTAGTGGAGTTTCAGTCTGCATTGCCTGTTTTTAGTCTCAAGATTATGGTAAAGGCACATTAATAATTTATCCATCTGTATATTCACTGAAGTATTTATTGAATTACTATGTACCAATCATGGGGGGAGATACAGTAGTGAATAAAAATACGCACCATTTTCCCTGCCCTACAGAGTCATCTACTTTAGAGAACTAACTGTTAATTTACAGACTCAATTTTTCTGTGACAATTTATACATTTACTCTCAAATACTATCTTTGCAAATTATATTTTTAAAGTGAAAACTATAGTTGTCTGATTTTACTTCCTGAGAAACTATATTTGGGCCTACAATTAAAAAAATAAAGGGCATGGGGTCACAAATAATTATTTAGAAATAGGGAAGAAGGAAATCTTAAAGATGTAAATCAGTTCATACAATGTGCCACCTGGAGGAGTAGCTTTTAAGAAGAGGACTAAATCCTGTTTTTAGATTTCAGTTTATATTTCTGCATGCATGAAGAAGTAGATCTCTTCGTTATTCTAAACATAAAACTATTTGGAACTTCAAAAAAATGATTCAAGAAAGCAGACTAGTTTGGATTTAAGATACTCAGGCCATTTAGAATCCAACACATTAATATTGAATTTAGTTTATAGGAAATATGTTCAACTTCAATAAAGAAAATAAAGGGAGAAAGGATGATTTATGAAAACTGGAAAATACTGGAAGAAAGGTATTTGACTGAAAAAAACATCCCTTTTATGAAAAATATGGGACTTCATTTTGACAACTTTGCCAATCACAATGAAAAATTTCCAAGTTTTTGACAAAAGTGTAACTAACAATGGTCCATTCATTTTCCTGCATTATGATCAATAGGGTTGGTGAGTTTAGTAGTAAGGAAGCTCAATTATACATCTTGGAAGCTAGATTAGAATCTTAGTTTAATTTAATCTAGTAAATTGGCAGATTTAACAAAGTTAAGTGTGTTGGCTATATCTGCTCCCAGCTTTTGAAATAAACAATAAAACTAGTTAATATCATAAGTTATTTCTATGAGTCCTATCCTTTCAAATGAAAATTTATTGATCTTTCACATGATGAATACTACACATGTTGTTGGGTAAAACAAAATGGAGGTAGACTCTGAATGCAATTCTAGTGGAGAAAACAGTCAGGTTCAGAAAAACAGAAATAAGCAATCCATAATTCTTACAAGTGAAAGGTAGAAAATTAAAGGATAAACTGTGTTCTACCACCAGGAAAGGGATGAGTTAGGCATTGATACTATGATAGGACCAAGAGTATATTGGGTGACTCTGGAAATTGGAGTTTATTGTTTTTAATTTTTATAAATACTAAATTATTTTAAGGGGAAAACGTCAAAAATTTATGCCAAAGTAGAGATCATGATACATTACACACTTACATGTCACCCAGTTTCAATGATCAAAACATGGCCAATTTCTTTTTATCTAGGCCCTTACACAAATTTTGGAAGTGCTTTTATTTATTTTATTGATTTTTTTTAGAAGTGCTTTTATTGATGAGTTCCCTATGGGAAATATTTATTTATGTGTTATTTAGCGTTTATACTATTCCAAAAACCTAGATATAGTGAAGAAGTTGTAGAAGCTTGTGTGCCACTTCAGTTTCTCTTGGGTTTACAGGCTTTGTTAAAGCAGTTGCCTCAACTTTGTTCCAAACTGGGTTTGGGCTCCCACACAGGTGCTACTTGATAGTCTCTTATCTTATGCCCACAAGTCAGACATTTAATCTCCTTCCCATAAATAAATAATATGCAATGGACTTAATATACCGTGGTTGACTCAAAGTTCAACATTTTCTGTAGTATATTTTCTGTTCTTTTTTTAAAGCTACTAGTTTCATAATTTCCCCAGTGTTTCTTTCAAGATTCAGAAAGGATAATGTTTGTGAGCTGATGCTATACAGTCCAAGTTCTGTCGTAGGAGAATTCCAGAATTTGAATTTGAAATGCTGTAGAGGGAGATTAAGCATTTGATAAATTTGAGATAGGATAATTAGTCAATTAATATGTTTCTATAATAGGTGCAGAGCTTTGGATATACAGGGTTAGAAAGAAGAAAATAGGAGTTTTGTATGTCTAAAAAATGTAAAGAGGACAGGTATAACTCTAGGAAATTTAGTAAAAGGTAAACAATAAGGTGGAGGGCCAGGGCAAGGTGAGATCATGCATTTTTTTTCATAGACTAGATGAACATTGTTTTTACTCCAGAAGGTCTTAATTTTCTAGTATATAAATAAGAGAGCAACATGAGTTTAAACGCTTAGTAAAAAAAAAAAAAAAAAAAAAAATGCAGTGCTGAAGAATAGACTGGAATTACCAAGACAGAACAGTCCAAAACCACTTATGCTGTTATTATAATGGTTTACATGACAAATGATTGGATTTGAAAAAAAAAATGACAAAAGAGTGGCAGTAGAAAAAAATGACTGGTTCGAGATGTGTTTAGGGATAGATCTTACAGAATTTGGTATGGACGGGCATCAGTAGTGGTAGTAGACAAATTTCCAGTAGTGGTTCTGAGTTCTTTGCCTTTGAAGAGTAATGGCATTTCCTGAGATGGAGAAGTATGGCATACATTCTGGGATGGGTGTTGGCAAGGCTAGAAGAATTTTACTACTTTGGGACATGTTAAATTTGTGTTTACCTTGAAATATTCACATAATGATAAAAGGAATACATTTGGATATTTAAGTATGAAGCAAGAAATAATTTTCAGAATCCCCATTATACTTATAATACTTGAATATATGGAAATTGTTTAGATTCTCTAAGAGGATGTAGGGAGAAAAGAATCCTGGTGAGAGAATAGTGACTGACAAATGGTTTTCATAGAGAGTAGTAAGAAAGGAGAATCCAAAAACTATGGTATGTATAAGTATTCTCAGATGGAGAGAATGGTAAACACTGCTGAATGGTACTAAAAGGTTTAGAAAGATAAGGGCCAAAATGCTTATTGGAATCTTGACAATAGATATGTGAGTACAGTTGTAGAGTTCAGGCTGAAAAGGGTTGATCATGATAGTAAGGGCAAATGATTAGAGATATTGGTGTAGATAGCAATATCAGGAAATATCTATTAATTTCAAGATGTGAGGCATTACAGCTTATTTGTTACTGGGAATTATCTAGCTGACACAGGTAAAGATGCCACTGTGGGAGTAAGTGCAAGAACAAATGAGCTGAGAAAGCGAGGTGTGCGTTTCGAGAAACTGATCTCTGATGAGAACAGGGCCACTTTCTCTGTTTTAAAAAGGAGGGAGGAGAAATTGGTTACAGATGGTGGTAGCAGGATGATCATGGCTTCTATTTCTTCAGCAAAGCCCTTTTACACAAGTTATCCAACTTGTTCAGGTTGGAGGAAGTAGGAAGATAACAAAAGCATTCCTGATGATAGAATAAATTTAGAAAATATAGTAGTATAGTATTGCTATGTACATTTATGTGCCCATTTTAAGTTGGTTATAATGAATTATTATGGAGTGATGTCTTCGTGCCTGAATGAGCTACAATCTGAAATAGTGCTCTATCAAGCATGTATGCAGAGACCAAAAAAGGCAAGTGGTTGATTTTATGAGTGGTTTTATATGATAAGTGCAATAAATGGAGAGCAGGTCAGTGGAGTTAATTGTATACATTAACTAAGGAATATGGGAAAATAGTCAAAGAGACTAAAATGAGAGTGGTGAAGAAGCAATAGATATATGGAAAGGAGTGAAATGGAGCTTTTAATAAGTTAAGGAAGATTCCAGAGATCTTTGATCAAATGAGTTGGAAAGATAAGAAGTAGTTGAAGAGTAGGAGGTTGGGCTCCTGATTTTACAGTGTAGATTTGACACCAACAAAGTGAGGGCTGTGGCTATGGGAGCAAGTAAATAAAATGGGAATGGAGGGAAGGTACACAGCAGAAGAGATGATGTAGAAGTGAGACTCTAGATACTGGATCCGTAAAGAGGTGGAATGTACGGAGCATGATGACTAGCAGTGGGTGGAGAGGAAAGCAGGGAGATTTGTCTAAATGACCAAGATCCTTGTCAACTATGAGATTTGACAATTCTGCATTAAACATTTCATATTTTAATTACATTATTTATATGCTTCAGTTTCTTAGAATTACCTTCTATCAAAAGACATCCTATGCTTAAAATCTTCCTGAGGATTATGACCAACAGCTTCTCATATTTTTTTCCCTAAAACTTAAGACTTTTTGCCCTAAATTTCTATCTAAAGTTACAATCATCATGAAAATGAATTGTATTTGATTATTAATACTTTGATATCATACATGGTATATGCAAATAGGAAGCATTATCTTTAATATTTTTGTTGAAATTGTCACATTTTTGAGACATAAAAATGTGTATTGTATTATATACACTCAGACTAGGCAATATGCATTAGTTTTACATTTCTCAATCTATAGTGTCAAAAAAATGTCCTACTGGGGTGCCTGGGTGGCTCAGTTACTTGAGTGTCTGACTCTTGATTTCAGCTCAGGTCATGATCTCACAGTTCATGGGTTCAAACCCCACGTTGGGCTTTGTGCTGATAGTACCTGAAGCCTGCTTGGGATTCTCTCCTCTCTCTCTCTCTCTCTCTCTCTCTCTCTCTGCCCCTCCCCCCCACTCTTGCTCATATGTGCTTTCAATCTATTTCAAAATACATAAACAAATGTTTTAAAAAATCTTATTTCATGTGCACAAGATTTGGCCTAATGACAAAGGAGCAAATGAAACTGACCTTTTATTTCAGATCATACATTTTAATGCAATATAATGGATCCACCTGCTGCAGATGAAGTTTCTGAGCTCTCACTTATTTAAAAAGTACCATTAAGTCAGGTTTTTTTATATACTTGAATGTATAAAGTTCAGGGAAATACAGGAACAAATAGTTTAAATGAATTATTGGAGTGTAGCTATGTCTATATACATACATGTATATCCATATATATGCATACATATTATATCATATCATGTCTACAGAAATTAAAATATTATACAGGATAAGTAAATTCGTTTCTACAAGGTAGAAGAAATTGAAGAAATAGCTGATATTTTTAATTTACATTTTTTAAAAATGTTTATTTATTTTGAGAGAGAGAGAGAGAGAGAGGCAGGAAGGCAGAGAGAGAGAGAGAGAGAGGCAGAAAGGCAGAGAGAGAGGAAGAAAGAGAATCTCTGCTAACTCAGAGCCCAAGGCAGGGCTCAGTCACATGAACTGTGAGATCATGACCTGAGCCGAAATTGAGAGTTGGATTCTTAACTGCCTGAGCCACCCAGGCACCCCTAATTTGCATTTGTGATCCAGTTATGATACATACATCCCAACTTTATTTCAAAAGTTATTGTATCCAGTTATACTCACACTGTACATGGAACTCTCTTGATAATTAAAATTGATCTATTAAAAGATGTGAATGCAAATGCATATACAAATATGTGGCAAAAATATATGTAATTAATTCTAAAAACTCCAAAGCCTAAAATAGCTGAGGATTGTGAATATGTGTGAATAGCCACTAAAAGGGCTTTCAAAACATCAATTTGAATGGAAGGAACAGGGTCAGATAGAATTCCCAATGCTATTTTTTTTTAAACTTTTTTTTTTAATGTTTTATTTATTTCTAGGAGAGAGAGAGAGACAGCGTGAGCAGGGGAGGGTCAGAGAGAGAGGGAGTCACAGACTGAAACAGGCTCCAGGCTCTGAGCTGGCAGTCAGCACAGAGCCCGACGCGGGGCTCGAACCCACGAACCGCGAGATCATGACCTAAGCGAAAGTCAGACGCTCAACCGACTAAGCCACCCAGGCGCCCCTAGAATTCCCAATGCTAAAGGTGAAGTGAAATTGCTCCCCTGTCCCATGGTTTGCTTTGATACATCACATATGTACGGTAATTATCCATGCTTTATTGTCTCTACCTGCCATCTTAACAAAGGATCTCTTACTCTCCACTGCCATCCTCAGTACAGTTACCACTTCTGTCAGCCCATGTTATGCATTATTACTTACATGTGCCAGGTTCCACCAAACCTACAAGGCAAGGCTGATATAGCATGGCTGACAAGCAGTAACCAACTGTATTTTATTCAACAGTATATATCTAGAGGTTAGCACAGCACCTGGAATGATACCATGCTTTCAGGGTGTTTCGTTATATGCAGTAGTCAACATACAAGTGAACAGAAAACAACGATGTAAATAACATTCTGGTGTATCCCAGCATTCGAGTCTACTATGGTAGGACCTTAATGATAGCCAATCATTGGCAATTGGAATCAAAAGGCATTGATACAACAGTGGTTTACTTTGGAGTCGCTGGGGAAGGGTTTTATTTTGCCTTCTACTTGTTTTATGTGACTCTGACTTTTTGGGGGGGAAGTGTACTGGTGCTGGTTTGTATCCTCAGGGATTTCATGTAGCCATCCCCATCCCATTCATCCTTTGCCTGAGAAAGCACTTTCATCATGAACCCTCTATTTCCTCTTCTACTTTCCATGTCTTCTGAGTAATATTATGCCAAAGAGGCGGAAAATGGGTGCCTATGGGGGCCATACAGTAAAAGTGAAAGCAGAATCTTGGAAGGCTGTGGTAAAGACGAGATTCCATGCTGTATCTCAAGAAGCACACATCCTCAACTGCAGTTGATTTGTGCCTTTGGAAATGTTAATCCAGTGCTGCTAGAACTTCTGCATTTCAAGAATAGTTGCAACATCTCTATTTTATATTCTTGCAAATAAATCCCCTAAATCAAAAGTAGTACATCATTAGAGACCAGATAGAACACATCTGTGTTGTGGTGTGGACCAGCTTATGATCACCCTTTGGAGACTTCTCTTTCATCCCTTTTGATATCTCACCTTCAAGTTCTTGCCCCTTTTTGTGTTGATTTTCAATCTATAAACTGCAGAGAGTTTCCTGATGAATGGTATACAATTATCTTGAATGGGTGGCAGAAGTAAGGTTTTTACTGTGATCTGAGCTCCGCTGTGGTACCTGTAAAATAATTATCCCTTCTATTTGGCCAAGTAGAAATAGCGATTGCCTCTTCTGTGTACTACATTTCTAAACTCATAATCTGTCTCCTGTTCTTATTGTGGCCTGGTTTCTAGAGAAAGGAAGAAGAAAAAAAGTCAATCCTGCTTTTCCTATGACACAGGGGTTTGTAGGCTCCATGGATGGGACAGCCAGGATAGACTAGAGAGTGAAAATATTGATCAGGAGACTCGTGTTGCCTGCAGGCTAGTTAAGTTCCTTATCAGGGTATGTTCAAGCAGGAAAAACACCCTTTGTGGAGGTTACCATTCAAGTTTATTGTATGGGATATGGCTTGAATTACAAAGAACACATTTCTTACATTCCTTCTCCAATTTATGAAACAAAGGTATTAATTTTTGTAGCTCAAATTCTAGAACTGAAGTCACTTTCTAAATATCACAGTTTTAATTTCCTGAACTCTAGGGCTCTAGAATAACTTACTCTGTTTATAGATGGTATTTTGATCATGACTGTGTTGTGTAGGACACTAAACACATAGTAGGTGATCAACAAACACTGTCAAATACATATTTGATTTATGCCTGCAGGTCTTAACCTACCATATGGCTTTAATTTCTGTTGGAGTCAGAATATTTAAGAACAGATTAAATTAAAATACCACCTGCCAAATTTCTAATACCAAGGGAGAAAAATATTTATGGAATAATTTGGAACAAGAGACGGGAAAGTAAGCACAGAGGATAAAGACAGATTTTATTCAATCTATTTAAATCCAACATGTATTAATGAGTGTCTAGTCTGCAGAAGTTCTGTGAGAGGTGGTATGGTTATGTGAAACTTAAGCACAGTTCTGGCCTGAATAATTAAGTTACCTATTATTTCTCTTTTGTCCTTGTGATCCTAGAAACTATAAATACAGTGCTCATGAGGCAAATACTGTATAAGGACATAGAAATCATTGGGTTCATACTTAACATATTTAAGGCAAAATAGTCATAGAAGCTGTCTTTCAGGGATATGGTGTTGTTGCCATTAACACTTTTACCAGCCTGGAGTTGTAAAATCTGTGGAACAAATGGAAGGGTCCAGGAGGACATCCTGAGAAGCCACATGAAAAGGAGGCATTGAGAGCAGCCACTTCCTGAGAAATGTATTCATTAGGAAAGAAGGTCATTTCTACCCGCATTTGAATGGGGACAATCATTCCTAAAATGGTCTGCATCCAAAATGAGGATTTTCATCCTAATTGTGGCCACAAGTAGTGTGGAAATCTAAGTGGAGGGAAGGTCTGCCCCAGTGAGGCTCCTTGTGCGGGTAACCCTAGAAGAAGAGGAAGCTTTAGTAATACTAGAGGTGTTGCTATGGGCACTGATGCATAAGAGCCAGATACAGTGGAAGGAAAATAATGAAAAATGCTGATTAGGAGCTCAGAGAAAGGAATGGAACATTTGTGCTCAACAATAAAATGTAATGCTCTGTTAATCTATTTCTTGGCTGTCCTTATTCTGTAGGTTTTTAAAATACACTTTTGTTCCTCATTTAGTTCCTTACACTATATTTCTTCCTTTCTCATCACTTTTCCTATTTTGACACTGACTTTAATTGTGAATAGATTCAACTCTGCAAGGACCTGAATATGAAATATAATGTCAGCATCAAGAGAATCAATGCTTTTTGCTCCGTATGAAATCAAGAATGTCAGATATGGATAGTGCATATTAGAACCATCCCCAGCAGAGACTCAGAAAAGGTTCACTGTCAAAGCAATCCAAAGTTCCTGAATTTCTGGGGTAGAGAAATGCTTCATGCCCTTAAATACACATGCTACAGATTTAAATATGAATACATATGCGTGTATGCAAAATTTATCCAATCTATTTATGTAGATTTGGTAAGAGAGACACTAGACCTGAATGACTTTGTTAGCTATTTGTCAGTGATGTTCCAATTAGTTTACAAATAGAACTTCTCCATTTTGTTCCCCTAAAATGAGAGAAATTAAAAAGTATTTTCCCAAGATCTCTTCATTTTCTTTGATCATCTGTAAACTTTGCTATCTAACATCCTGTAATTCTGTTTCCCCACCTTGTCACTTTACTTCCTCCTTATGTCACTTTTGCATAATGGAAAATCTCAAGGCTACATTCTACCATCCCAATTCAGTTTATATATGTTAACTACTCCTTTTCTATTTCAACTCTGTTTCCTTAATTCTGCAAGGGGGTTATATTTGATTTCCTGTATTTATGCCCTTTACTCTTCATAAAAAAAAACAGTTGACATCTTAAAACTGTGTGTTGACTTTAACAGCTGTTAATGGATACCTGATTTATTTTCATACCTTACAGTTTTAGGATATCCGGGTTCCCAAATGTCCTCTCCATTCTTTCACACTAAAAGGTCTTCCTGTTATTAGTAAGTTGTCATCAGTGTTGATCTCACTATGGGTGAAATCCAGATCATGAAGTGAAGCAGCATACTTTAGACAGTGGGGGCTCTGCAAACTGAGGGTCAACATGATAAGGGAGCAACTGTTGCATCAAGTTTCCCTGAGAGCAACTTGGTTTTGGTATGTAGGCTGTAAAGGACAAAATGGAACACTTAAACCTTGATGCTCCAGGACATGAACCTACCCCCCAACATTACTTATCCTCTGAGGAAATAAATGAGCCCAGACAGGGAGTACATGTGGCCAAATGCCATGGGGGGGGCCACTGCTATCGGGTGGTACAGATTTACTCTCCAGGCGCAGAGCTGCTGATTTGATTTAAGATAGCAGTTGTTAAGAGCAGAAGGAGCTGCTGGCACAACTGGTGGCCCTCTCGGCCAAGCATACTTTCCAACTGTCCTGGGTTTAGGAGGAAGAGAAAAAGAGCCACAAGGGGGAGGGAGGGAGGGAGGGAGTATGGTAGTAGACCTATTGAAGAGTTGGGCTGTAGCTCACTCAGAGGAATTCCATTAAATGAACTCATCCGTCATCTTGCCTTTTATTGATGAGTGGCATTGCTTGGTGGCAAGTGACATAGCAGAACAAATAGCATCAGAGTCCTGGCTCCTGTTCTGCAGCACACACAGACGCGGGGGCCCCCAAACAATGAGTCATTACTTATTACATCCATTATTAACTCAGCTCAGCCTCATTAGGCTTAGAAATTGAGGAGAGAAAAAAATTAAAAGCAAGTAACACCAAGTACCCACACATTTAGGGAGATAGGGGGTGGTGTAGGAGAGACAGTGAACAAGTGAAGGACAGTTATAACCAGCAACTCAGCAATTGTGACATTTTCAAATCCTGAGGGTCATGGATAGTTGATTGTGTGTTTTCCTTTTTCTGACATGATTGGGTTGAGGACCACATTTTAAAGTAGAGGGGCTGAGGTTGAATATTGGAAGGACATCATTAGCTAACACTAGCCCTTCAAGATAGTTTATTAGGAGGAGTATAGTCCTTTTATCAATGGATTCTTGGAGGTTGCTATATGCTGAAACCCATATGCATGATTGTATCTTCTAAAGAGGCTTCTAGAAGTAACAGAGATAGCCTGCTTCTGTTGTAAAGCAACATGCTGACTAACAGTATTGCAAGAACAGAGGAATCTTCTCGTTATAGTCTCTCTGTCTACTTGTGCTATCTCAAAGTTGGCTGCTGTACCCCAAAGTAAACATGTTTGCTGGAGCTTAAGTGCTCTACTACAGAATCCAGACCATTAGAAGAGAGAACTACTTCCATATTTTAGCAATACTCCACAATGAGAGAAATTCTATAAAGAGGAATTAGAACTAGTTCTTCGTTGTTTTTTTTAAAAATATTTATTCATTTTTTGAGAGACAGAGCATGAGCAGGGGAGAGACAGAAAGTGGGAGACAACAGAATATGAAGCAGGCCCCAGGCCCTGAGCTGTCAGCCCAGAGCCCAACGCGGGGCTCAAACCCACAAACCTTTGAGATCATGATCTGAGCCGAAGTCGTACGCTTAACCAACTGAGCCATCCAGTTGCCCCAGAACAAGTTCTTTGGAAAAGATTATCTGCCGGGACAAAATATGGACACACATTTAGAACAACTTATGGCAGAATTTCTTATTTTACTATTAATGATGAGTACAGATAATGTTTTATGTGACACCACTTGAGACTAACTGATCAACTCTGTCTGCTAAATTTCCTAGTTAATTAAGTCAAATATTGGCTATATATTTTTTCTCCTTGAGTATTAAAAAAAAAAACTATTTTGCCCATGTGGTCATGACTTCCTGATTTTTGGATACATAATCACTACATTCCCAGGCTTTCAAATACTTCTTGAATGCAATATTTAAAGATTTCAGTCTTTAAAACAGCATAAAATAGATTTCTTGGGTATTCTCTTTCATTTGAGTTGATAAAACTCTTCTCTATGAGCTAATTGAAACATTTAGTTATGTTTATTAAGCATTTTATACACATGCACACACATACACTAGATTTTTCAAAGCATGTTTACAGATTGGCAATTGATAAATTGCAAGGTTCCCAAGAGAAGGAAAAAACTTTTGTTTAAGACAAAGTTTGAAGGTCTTCCTTTTGTAGAGTTGTTATTCGCTATAATAATATTCTGGACAGGAAATAAAGGCAAAAATGGTCATCAAAACTGGTTGAATATACAGGTAAACAAATGAATGCATGTCAGTGTTATCTTTCCCTCTGTGGTTTAAAAAGTCTGCGTTTAATTACTCATTTGGAAACATGGCATTAGAATTTAGACTTAGATACACTACCAGATTATTGGATATGGAGTTTGCACATATTTTAATATCTCATAAAAATACATGATTTATTCAATCATGCATTCATCTAGCTATCTAATGTGGCCTTATTTCATGTCCATTATGGTTATGAAATTATAAACAGTAAAACCACACTATAACTATTCACCCTATAAACAGTGTCATTTCTCTCCTGACCCTAGTAGTAAAGAAGAAAAAGGGGAGGAAGAGAAATATATATGTATATATTTTAGTTTGTCTTGGTAGTATTGAAGTTAGTTTCTGATTAAGTATTAAAACTTAACAAACTTTCGTTTTTTTTTTCCTTTAGAACGGATCAGGCGTTTATCTGTTGGCCATGGTTTGCATGAAGAATGGATTAGATATAAATGATATCCATTTTTTGGTTTTGTTCTGGAGCAATTTCTATTTCATAGTTATTTTGTCATTTGGACTTCCACTATTTTTAGAGGTAGGAAGAATATAGATCTTACAGTTTTATATCTTAAATCTGCATTGTATTAACTCTGCCCTTTGGAATAACAGGATAAACATCCCTTAAAGCTGCTCTAAGATAATTATTACGTCTCAACATTCTTCTGTTTTCCAGCTCATGCATACTCCATTCCCTCAACCTCACTATACGAAAAAGTCCTTCAGACCAAATCAGCACCGAGAGAATAAAATTTTCTCAGTAGTATGAATATAGTAGTAACTCTATAGCTTTATCTTTTCTTACACCCACATCCTTTCTAGGAAAATCAATTTGTGGGCTATACAGGGGGTCCTGCCTTGCTATCCTTGTAGTTCAAGGGGGCTAGAGCCATTGGATAGCTATTATGAGCTGGTAAAACATTTTCTTAATGCAGAGCTGTTTTTCCCATGATGATGTCATGTGCCCTAGAAGCTACCATCGTAACTGACAAAATTTTCCTGTTCTAGCTGAAGATTTCTTTGCTAAAGAACCCAGCTCTTATTCAGTTCATCTTATTTTCCACTAAATAAATGCCACAGTGTTTTCCTTTCTAGTCTAGAAGATTTTTCTGATTTATTGAAGAAAGATGCCCTTCTCCTACCAAGAGAGCCTTATGCTGCAGAGCAGAACTGACATATGTCCTCATTTTTCACATACAAACTCCAGTAGTATAGATTTTCACCTGATTTTCTCTTTGTTACCACCTCTTCTTCAGATGTACCCTGACCTGAAGAAAGCTGGGACACACACACAAAAAAGTGAGTGACATTTTACTACCATGTAATCAATAATCTTCTACCTCTGACTGTGACCCTTGTTTCCCATCAAGTTTAAACGCAAATCTCTCTCTTGAAGGTGAGCTTGTCCCCTATCCAGTATATTGCCAAGAGCATGTACTGGTTGCTCATGTTTTTCACAGACTATGCATCTTAGTCCTTGTGAATTCTCCAAGAAAATATGCCTTTAATGAAAACTCCAGCAGTTCTGATATTCAAGGGATACACAACTTAGACCCTCTCCCTGAAATCCGTCACACATAACTGACAAAATCTATAAACAATTTGGTCTCAGATATCATGAACCCATTTGGCAATAGCCTTCTACTTCAAGGAGGCTCTTGAAGCATAGTATACGCTTCCCATCAAAACTTTTCTGTATCTGACACTTGTCTGTGGTGTACAGGACATCAGCCTCCTTGCATCTGGGTCTAGTGGGAAGCCCATCTTTTGTTACAGTATAGCAAATGCAGTTAAGTTACCTTTTAAGGCATGTCACTGTCTGATCTGATATATAAATTCACTTTCCTGGCTATGCAGGTTGAACTAATGTCACTTTTGCCCAACAAAATTCAAAGCTGTTCCTCTTTACATTTGGAAACTAAAGAGAAAATAGAATTAAAGTATGGATATTTTGATGTTCAGTATAGCAAAGCTAAAACCTAATTTTTGTTCCATAGGTAACTGCCTGTGGAAAAAGCGGGAGCATTTACTTACCCCAGTAGAGAGCCAGAGAAACATGGCAAAGAGGGATTCAGTGCTGTGATTGACTGGGTTTCTGAATGGGACTTAAATGCCCTATAGGATTAGCTACAGGCAAGGGCTGAGTAAGTGCCTGTCTGCTGGTATGATTGAGGGGTGACAGGTAATCTCACTGCCCAAATGTATGCATATCCCCTAAACCACCATGCTGATGTTAGAGAATCATTCCTTTGGGTATTATTTCTAAAATGTCTCTGTAAAAATGCAAATACTTTACCTAGAAGTAATGGAACATTAAGCCATTTATAGTCATTTAAATTTTAGGAAGGCTTATAACGTTGACACAGAGCTAGAGCAAATCCAGGAAAACAGGATATATAAAAGAATTATTGATTCAGAAGATGAAAAGTAGTACCTCGAAGAAAGTGATGAAAAATTGGAGATGGGAGAGAGTTGTACTCAGAGAAAGCAATACTTTGGTAAGGCAATTCAAGGACCAGTAGGTAAAAAGGGGAATTGAAACATCAAACAATACCTTTCCAACCCCTGATGCTGTGAACTAAACCAGAACTGAGGACTTTGAGCATTTAGGCCATGGTAGGAATGGTTGATTGTTGACTGGAAAGAGCCCAGTGACCAGGAATCTCAAATATTAAATTTGCCCTTGGAAATTTCAAGTCTTCTTGGCAAGTGACTGCTTGAGTGTCTCACAGTGCTAATTAGTTCTGAGAAGAATAGAAGAAAATGGAGTGATTGACAGCTGCCCTACACGTCAGTGTCAATGCCAGTTAACAGATGCCACTGATCAGCTGCTTTCAAATTGTTTTCACAAGTCTATCAGCAGAATAGCAGAAAACTTATATTTTTTTCACGGGTTTAGACTCCAGCAAAACAGCACTTTCTCTAAATAATGTACACTTAATATTTTGTATTCCTTGGCCATTATTGCCTTTGCCAGTGATTGCTAATTTTCATGGACTCCTGACTATCAACAGTAGCAGCTACAAGATTTAATTGGGCACCTAGTATATGCAAGACTCTATGATGAGAATTCAGTAGCATAAGAAGATGTAGACAGTTTTACTCTTGGCTTAAAACCAGATAAGAAAAACATAATATTACACAAAAATATAAAGCAACATTTACAAAGCACCAATCACAAGAATTACAGAGGTTATCAAAAATGGGACCCTGATTGGGCCACTTCTACAATTTCATTTCTTTTTCTCTTGACTGATACTTTTTTTTTTCTTAGTACAACATTGCAACATGTCTTTTAAAGCCAGAGAGCTATTCCTACAGGAGTCATTAATTGTTGTTAATTAAAGAAGCTTTACTCTTGCCCCCAAGCACAGAGAGTTGATTTTGAATGAAAGTGCCTGATCTGGAAAGTGAAGGGGCACATTAGGTAGTTCTTGCAAGTTAAGTCAGAAGTCTACCTATTTAAGAATTTTCGTAATACTGTAATAAAATTAAAGTAATAGCAACATCTTTTATTTTTATTCTTAAAGTTTATAAAACTTGTATATTTCCATGCATTCATGTCAATCTCCTAAAGATTGTGTTCTGGAATGGCTATCTTTTAGAAATGAGGAAACTGAAACTTTAAGGTTCTAAGATTGGAGCTAAGGATCAGCTTCCATGGTGGCTCCACAACATCCTGCTATTACACTGTATCTAAATAAGAAGACCAGAAAGCATATATATTGAAGAATGAATTCTAAGGCCTTATGGAGCATGATATAAACAAGACCAGTTTTAGACATTATTGTGAATTTGGACCAGCCTGTTTGCAGCAGCCCTAATTCCTATTCTGCAGCTTTCCTTCCTTCTAGCCTTTGATCTTCTACTATATTTCTCCAGTCCCGCCTGTCACCTCTCTCCAGGTGGAAGGCTTTTGTTGTTGCATCTTTTTCGGCAGAGACAAAGTAGAAGATGAGATGCACATCCTGGAGAAATTGCCTGATATTGTTGTGTAGCTGTTGTGTCTTTCTATGTAATCCTTCTCATCCAGAGTTAGGAAAGAGACTCTGTAAAGGTTCATGTTAGAGACTCACTATCAAGTTCTCTTTATCCTTCACTGTTCCAAGAGAATTAGCTCCTTTTGGGAATCTCTCAAACACACACATCAAGAGTTGACTTATCTCCTCTATACTTTAGTAACACCTTAGACTTCTCTCTATTGCAGCACAATGTGTTACATACACTTACAGTATTTTTACACTGAATGTGAGAGCTTTTGGAAAAGGATTATGTCCTCTTTATCCTGCGCACCGTCCCAGGTACATTGTAAGTACACAGTAAATAGTTTCCAAATGATAGACCATCCTAATATTATCCCATCCCATCCCATTTATTCAATATAGTCACCCAATTTCTTGTAACATCTAAATCAGAATATTGTGTTTATTAAGCAAATTCACATGCATTCTTATTCTTGGAAACGGCCCTTAGGAAATCACTTTTAAAAGTCTGACAAAAGTAAACAGCAGAGACTTGAAATTGCCAAGGAAATCTTTGTCAGTGACACATAATTTCCAAATCAGAGTAGGTGAGAGCATACATCTCTTATCTAATCATTCTGGAATGTGCCTGAAACGAATAAAGAAGATGAACTATTATGGTCCAGATGTACCTGCACTTTAGAGCTGTTATTTTAAGATTCCTTAGTATAAAATGAACTAGATGCACATATTAAATTATTAACAGGCTAGCTTTATAAGCCTGAGCCAAGGTGCAAACAACTGGAAGAGGAAAGCTATGATACAAAGTAGATCAAAGGATGTGATTTGATCAACACTTTCTCAACAGCCTTTCAGTTTTTTCTTCTCCTTGCATCAAGGAGCTTTTAGTTGCAATTACAATCAACTGAGTGAAGCAGTGTTCAGACCACCTGGCAGCAGGTAAAATATCATTGGTTCAAGCGCAAATACGTGTAATTTGGTTCTACTTATCTGGGTGATAGGGCATTTTTTTAACATTCACTTTAGCTTCTCCTAAGACCCATACCACCCCAGCAATTTGAAGCCATTTTCAAATGAACTAGATCCTACTTCTAAATGTGATTAAGTAACATTGAGTAAGCAATTGAAACATTTTCTTTCTAAATTCAAATCTCAGATTTGGAAGAAATTCTGTCTGAGACTTAGCCTACTGTTTCAGGAGCCAGGAAAAATGCTGACCTTACAGAAAAGAAAATGTATTATATCTGTATTTATATATTTTAAATTACTACTGTTTTTACAAATAAGCTGTCCTGATTGCCCTCGGAACAGCCTTGTGAAGTAAGACCAGCATTAGCATCCTTGTTTTCTATCTAAGCAAACCTCAGCTTATTGGAGTATATGTAAGCCACTCATCATAGAAGCCATGTTAAGTACTAACAGAAACAATAGATTATCTCTTGAGCCAAGAGGAATTATCAAAAGTGATGATGGTAGTTGGGGACATCAGAGGAACCTTGAGACAGAGTATTTACTGAAATTTTTGGATGAAGTTTGAGGCAGCATGCAAAGTATTTATGGATTCCTAGAAGTATGCAAAATATTTACCAACTGCATCAGTCCATATTTGATCAGAAAAACAGAATCAATGAGAATGACATATTCATATACAGACATATATATAGGGAGACAGGTGTGGGGAGACAGACAGACACACCTTTAATAGGAACTTGGCCATATTCAATTTTGAGAACTGATAAAAGGTTGCTTTCTTTACATTTAAGCTTCAAAATCATGCCAGGGAGCCAGGAAGAGAGGACCGGTAGTAAAGTAGGGTACAGCAAAGACAAGCTAGAAATCATGAGGATGAAACAGAACTCACAGGATGGGTTGGAATTTATGTTTACCTCTTTTACTTCCAAGCCTCAAACTTCAATCATGTGGGTAATCTTATGGAAAATCTCATGAAACAAAACATATACATGCTCAAGTTGATAAAGGTACAGAGAAACCAGTGACTGCCCCACCCACATCAACAAGATGAGCCCACCCATCGATAAGTACAATGAGTTACAACAGTTCCTGGCACTCCTGCACTGACCTCCCAAACGTAAAATCTCTACTTCTCATTTTCCAAATCTCAATGTTGTCAAAGCCCATTCAATCTCAGGACAAAGCAGTGAAGGGAAGTGTGGAAAACACAGTTCCAGTTTAGCTATATTGAACTGATAGAAATCTATTACAGTACCATCAGAGATGTGTAAAATGCATACAAAATTTTAAAAGAATATATATTGATAAACAACAAAGCTGATAAGCAATATCGGGCAGGAATATTCATTCTTTTTTTTTTACTATTAAATATATATGTGCTATGATAAAAAGTTCAGCATACATACATTTTCAGGAGTCTAACAGTGCATTTAGCAGACTTATACTTTTAGATTCAAGGATGATTTGTGAAAAGCTTGAGGGAAAAAATGACCTCTAAAATAAGAGTTGAAGCTAGGTTAAAAATAAGTAAGATGAAGGCAAAGTCAAATGACTTTCCCAAGCAATGGATTCAGCTTCTAGCTTCACCAATGACTTAAAAATGTAAATATAAATGACCAATTTGTTGAGGGGAATATGATAACATTATGGAGATTGTCCTCTAGGAAAGGTGAACAGGACACCACTGGATTATAAGGAGATAGAAATAAGGAAAACCACAGAAGGGTGAGGGTGGAAAAAAGACAACAAAACAGATACTTGACTTTTAGCTAAATGTTGATTAAATAGAAACATTGATAATGTTTTTAAAAGCTTTCCCATTAAAGAAAATGATTGCTTTTTAAAAAATAGATTACCACATTGAGTCATTCCCATTCTGAGCTTGCTAAGATCTTTATGCCTAAAATAATTCTGACTTTTATGAAAATATTCCCTACATATGGAAATGACATATATTTTTGTTTTTTTTCTAATAGTTTATTGTCAAATTAGTTTCCACATAACACTCAATGCTCATCCCCACAAGTGTCCTCCTCCATGCCCATCCCTCCTCCCCCCCACATCTATCAGCCCTCAGTTTTTGTCAGCATTCAAAAGTCTCTCATTGTTTGCCTCTCTCCCTTTCCCCCACCATTTCCCCTCTTCTTCTCCCCCTTGTTCCTCCGTCAAGTTCCTCCTAATCCTCCTATTCGTGCAAACATATGGTATTTGTCCTTCTCTGCCTGACTTATTTCGCTCAGCATAACACCCTCAAGGTCCATCCATGTTGCTACACATGGCCAGATT